>NC_133328.1:650051459-650351459 GCF_042186555.1 Aquarana catesbeiana | reverse complement strand
GAGGTCCTCCCATTACATCAGAGGTCCCCTCCATCAAATCAGAGGTCCCCTCCATCACATCAGAGGTCCTCTCCATTACATCAGAGGTCCCCTCCATCACATCAGAGGTCCTCCCATCACATCAGAGGTCCCCTCCATCACATCAGAGGTCTCTCCATCACATCAGAGGTCTCTCCAAAACATCAGAGGTCCCCTCCATCACATCAGAGGTCCTCCCATTACATCAGAGGTCCCCTCCATCACATCAGAGGTTCCCTCCATCACATCAGATGTCCTCTCCATCACATCAGAGGTCCTCCCATTACATCAGAGGTCCCCTTCATCACATCAGAGGTCCTCCCATTACATCAGAGGTCCCCTCCATCACATCAGAGGTCCCCTCCATCACATCAGAGGTCCTCACATCACATCAGAGGTCCCCTCCATCACATCAGAGGTCCCCTCCATCACATCAGAGGTCCTCTCCATCACATCAGAGGTCCCCTCCATCACATCAGAGGTCCTCCCATTACATCAGAGGTCCCCTCCATCACATCAGAGGTTCCCTCCATCACATCAGAGGTCCTCTCCATCACATCAGAGGTCCTCCCATTACATCAGAGGTCCCCTCCATCACATCAGAGGTCCTCCCATTACATCAGAGGTCCCCTCCATCACATCAGAGGTCCCCTCCATCACATCAGAGGTCCTCCCATCACATCAGAGGTCCCCTTCATCACATCAGAGGTCCCCTCCATCACATCAGAGGTCCCCTCCATCACATCAGAGGTCCTCCCATCACATCAGAGGTCCCCTTCATCACATCAGAGGTCCCCTCCATCACATCAGAGGTCCTCCCATCACATCGGAGGTCCTCCCATCACATCAGAGGTCCCCTTCATCACATCAGAGGTCCCCTCCATCACATCAGAGGTCCTCCCATCACATCAGAGGTCCTCCCATTACATCAGAGGTCCCCTACATCAAATCAGAGGTCCCCTCCATCACATCAGAGGTCCCCTCCATCACATCAGAGGTCCTCTCCATCATATCAGAGGTCCCCTCCATTACATCAGAGGTCCTCCCATCACATCAGAGGTCCTCCCATCACATCAGAGTCCCCCTATCACATCAGAGTCCCCCGTCACATCAGAGGTCCTCCCATTACATCAGAGGTCCCCTCCATCAAATCAGAGGCCCCCTCCAACACATCAGAGGTCCTCTGCATCACATCAGAGGTCCCCCATCACATCAGAGTCCCCCTATCACATCAGAGGTCCCCCCATCACATCAGAGTCCCCCTATCACATCACAGGTCCTCCCATTACATCAGAGTCCTCTATCACCTCAGAGGTCCTCCCATCACATCAGAGGTCCTCTTATCACATCAGAGTCCCCTATCACATCAGAGGCCCCCCCATCACATCAGAGTCCCCCTATCACATCATAGGTCCCCCATCACATCAGAGTCCCCCTATCACATTAGAGGTCCTCCCATCATATCAGAGTCCCCCGTCACATCAGAGGTCCCCTCCATCACACCAGAGGTCCTCCCATTACATCAGAGGTCCCCTCCATCAAATCAGAGGTCCCCTTCATCACATCAGAGGTCCTCTCCATCACATCAGAGGTCCCCTCCATCACATCAGAGGTCCTCCCATTACATCAGAGGTCCCCTTCATCACATCAGAGGTCCTCCCATTACATCAGAGGTCCCCTCCATCACATCAGAGGTCCCCTCCATCACATCAGAGGTCCTCACATCACATCAGAGGTCCCCTCCATCACATCAGAGGTCCCCTCCATCACATCAGAGGTCCTCTCCATCACATCAGAGGTCCCCTCCATCACATCAGAGGTCCTCCCATTACATCAGAGGTCCCCTCCATCACATCAGAGGTTCCCTCCATCACATCAGAGGTCCTCTCCATCACATCAGAGGTCCTCCCATTACATCAGAGGTCCCCTCCATCACATCAGAGGTCCTCCCATTACATCAGAGGTCCCCTCCATCACATCAGAGGTCCCCTCCATCACATCAGAGGTCCTCCCATCACATCAGTGGTCCCCTTCATCACATCAGAGGTCCCCTCCATCACATCAGAGGTCCTCCCATCACATCGGAGGTCCCCCCATCACATCAGAGGTCCTCCCATCACATCAGAGGTCCTCCCATTACATCAGAGGTCCAATACATCAAATCAGAGGTCCCCTCCATCACATCAGAGGTCCCCTCCATCACATCAGAGGTCCTCTCCATCATATCAGAGGTCCCCTCCATTACATCAGAGGTCCTCCCATCACATCAGAGGTCCTCCCATCACATCAGAGTCCCCCTATCACATCAGAGTCCCCCGTCACATCAGAGGTCCTCCCATTACATCAGAGGTCCCCTCCATCAAATCAGAGGCCCCCTCCAACACATCAGAGGTCCTCTGCATCACATCAGAGGTCCCCCATCACATCAGAGTCCCCCTATCACATCAGAGGTCCCCCCATCACATCAGAGTCCCCCTATCACATCACAGGTCCTCCCATTACATCAGAGTCCTCTATCACCTCAGAGGTCCTCCCATCACATCAGAGGTCCTCTTATCACATCAGAGTCCCCTATCACATCAGAGGCCCCCCCATCACATCAGAGTCCCCCTATCACATCATAGGTCCCACATCACATCAGAGTCCCCCTATCACATTAGAGGTCCTCCCATCATATCAGAGTCCCCCGTCACATCAGAGGTCCCCTCCATCACACCAGAGGTCCTCCCATTACATCAGAGGTCCCCTCCATCAAATCAGAGGTCCCCTTCATCACATCAGAGGTCCTCTCCATCACATCAGAGGTCCCCTCCATTACATCAGAGGTCCACCTGTTACATCGGAGGTCCCTCCATCACATCAGAGGTCCCCTCCATCACATCAGAGTCCCCCGTCACATCAGAGGTCCCCTCCATCACATCAGAGGTTCCCTCCATCACATCAGAGGTCCTCTCTATCACATCAGAGGTCCTCCCATTACATCAGAGGTCCCCTCCATCACATCAGAGGTCCTCTCCATCACATCAGAAGTCTCTCCATCACATCAGAGGTCCCTCCATCACATCAGAGGTCCTCCCATCACACCAGAGGTCCTCTCCATCACATCAGAGGTCCCCTTCATGACATCAGAGGTCCTCCCATTACATCAGAGGTCCTCCCATCACATCAGAGTCCTCTATCACATCAGAGGTCCTCCCATCACATCAGAGGTCCTCCCATCACATCAGAGTCCCCTATCACATCAGAGGTCCCCCCATCACATCAGAGTCCCCATATCACATCAGAGGTCCCCCCATCACATCAGAGTCCTCCTATCACATCAGAGGTCCTCCCATCATACCAGAGTCCCCCGTCACATCAGAGGTCCCCTCCATCACACCGGAGGTCCTCCCATTACATCAGAGGTCCCCTCCATCAAATCAGAGGTCCCTTCATCACATCAGAGGTCCTCTCCATCACATAAGAGGTCCCCTCCATTACATTAGAGGTCCTCCCATCACATCAGAGTCCCCGTCACATCAGAGGTCCTCCCATCACATCAGAGTCCCCCTATCACATCAGAGGTCCTCCAATCACATCAGAGGTCCTCTCATTACGTCAGAGGTCCCCTCCATCAAATCAGAGGTCCCCTCCAACACATCAGAGGTCCTCTCCATCACATTAGAGGTCCCCTCCATCACATCAGAGGTCCTCCCATTACATCAGAGGTCCCCCATAACATCAGAGGTCTCCTCCATCACATCAGAGTCCCCCTATCACATCAGAGTCCCCCGTCACATCAGAGGTCCTCCCATTACATCATAGGTCCCCCCCATCAAATCAGAGGTCCCCTCCAACACATCGGAGGTCCTCTCCATCACATCAGAGGTCCCCTCCATTACATCAGAGGTCCTCCCGTTACATCAGAGGTCCTCCCATCATGTCAGAGTCCCCTCCATCACATCAGAGGTCCCCTCCATCACATCAGAGTCCCCCGTCACATCAGAGGTCCCCTCCATCTCATCAGAGGTCCCCTCCATCACATCAAAGATCCTCTCTATTACATCAGAGGTCCTCCCATTACATCAGAGGTCCCCTCCATTACATCAGAGATCCTCTCCATCACATCAGAGGTCCCCTCCATCACATCAGAGGTCCCCTCCATCACATCAAAGGTCCTCTCCATCACATCAGAGGTCCTCCTATCACATCAGAGGTCCTGCCATTACATCAGAGGTCCCCTCCATTACATCAGAGGTCCTCTCCATCACATCAGAGGTCCCCTCCATCACATCAGAGGTCCCCTCCTTCACATCAGAGGTCCTCTCCGTCACATCAGGGGTCCCCTCTATTACATCAGAGGTCCCCTCCATCACATCAGATGTACTCCCATTACATCAGAGGTCCACTCCATCACATCAGAGGTCCCCTCCATCACATCAGAGGTCCTCTCCATCACATCAGGGGTTCCCTCCATCACATCAGAGGTCCTCCCATCAGATCAGTGGTCCCCTCCATCACATCAGAGGTCTCTCCATCACATCAGAGGTCTCTCCATCACATCAGAGGTCCCCTCCATCACATCAGAGGTCCTCCCATCACATCAGAGGTCCCCTCCATCACATCAGAGGTCACCTCCATCACATCAGAGGTCCTCTCCATCACATCAGAGGTCCCCTCCATCACATCAGAGGTCCTCCCATCACATCAGAGGTCCCCTCCATCACATCAGAGGTCTCTCCGTCACATCAGAGGTCCCCTCCATTACATCAGAGGTCCCCTCCATCACATCAGAGGTCCTCCCATCACATCAGAGGTCCCCTCCATCACATCAGAGGTCTCTCCGTCACATCAGAGGTCCCCTCCATCACATCAGAGGTCCTCCCATCACATCAGAGGTCCCCTCCATCACATCAGAGGTCTCTCCGTCACATCAGAGGTCCCTTCCATCACATCAGAGGTCCTCCCATTACATAAGAGGTCCCCTCCATCACATCAGAGGTCCCCTCCATCACATCAGAGGTCCTCTCCATCACATCAGAGGTCCCCTCCATCACATCAGAGGTCCTCCCATCACATCAGAGGTCCCCTCCATCACATCAGAGGTCTCTCCATCACATCAGAGGTCTCTCCATCACATCAGAGGTCCCCTCCATCACATCAGAGGTCCTCCCATGACATCAGAGGTCCCCTCCATCACATCAGAGGTCCCCTCCATCACATCAGAGGTCCTCTCCATCACATCAGAGGTCCCCTCCATCACATCAGAGGTCCCCTCCATTACATCAGAGGTCCCCTCCATCACATGAGAGTCCCCCTATTACATCAAAGGTCCCCTCCATCATATCAGAAGTCCTCTCTATCACATCAGAGGTCCTCCCATTACATCAGAAGTCCCCTCCATTACATCAGAGGTCTTCTCCATCACATCAGAGGTCTTCTCCATCACATCAGAGGTCCCCTCCATCACATCAGAGGTCCTCCCATCACATCAGAGGTCCTCTCCATCACATCAGATGTCCCCTCCATCACATCAGAGGTCCTCCCATCACATCAGATGTCCCCTCCATCACATCAGAGGTCCTCCCATCACATCAGAGGTCCCCTCCATCACATCAGTGGTCGTCCCATCACATCAGAGGTCCCCTCCATCACATCAGAGGTCCCCTCCATCACATCAGAGGTCCTCTCCATCACATCAGAGGTCCCCTCCATCACATCAGAGGTCCTCTCCATTACATCAGAGGTCCTCTCCATTACATCAGAGGTCTCCTCCATCACATGAGAGTCCCCCTATCACATCAGAGGTCCCTCCATCACATCAGAGGTCCTCCCATTACATCAGAGGTCCCCCTATGCATGACAGCCCCCCATCACATCAGAGGCAACCTATACATGAATCCCCCCATCCCATTGGAGCTCCCTCCCCATCACCACAGATTCCCCCCATCACATCAGAGCCCCTATCATGCAAACCGCATCACAAAGCAAAGTCATATGTTGCCATGGTGCAAATGAGCCAACTGCTGTCACCATAGCAGCTAATGACACCGTGCATCCAAGCCCTAGAGAGTCATTTGTTCTTATGGTGCTTGCAGCAGGCCCATCTGAACCAAGACAACTCATCATGCCGATTTAGAGAAAACTGGGTCTTGTGGGGGGTATCCCAAATGGCAACCTGGTTGAGAATCATTGTTGTAATCCAAAAGTAAAAGTAAAATTGCATCCCAAAGCAGACACGTTGTGAAATTTCTTTGCTGCTAATGTTGCAATCCATCTAAAGAATGAAGCAATAGTTATTTGGAAGTAGTGCCTGAAATCTTAGAAATCTAAGTGTTCTGTTTCTTTTTTTTTTATCCAAAAAAACTATTTTAGTTTGAGTACAAACAGTCCAAAGATCAATAGTAGTCCTTATTCACCATATATACAGTCCAATATCCATTGGGAACATTACATATTCATCGCAGCCGTCATCTTCATAGAACACACAGCTTAAGTCCGTAGCCCACCTCACTGTGCAACAGAAGTGTAAGTGACTTTGCCTCCCACCCATATTCCATCTGCTATTCATCAAGGTGTCTACATTATCCCACATTCAATCCCAGAAGTTTGTCAATGATCAGATCCTCCGGGGCGAGCCTCGGCGTCTCCAACCACGGGCCCCATAGCTTCTCAAATTTTCTGGTGCCCTCCCAAAGCTGGTAAATAACTTTTTCCATTCTCATTGTATTTCCCACCGTAGCAATCCATTCTTTGACCGTGGGAGGGGATTCAGACTTCCAATGTAGCATTATCAGTTCAGGGTATCAATCACCCCCCTCCAATACACATGCAGTTTGGGGCAGCACCCTAGCATACGTATCAGGTTCCCATGATCCCGCTTGCATCTAGTGCATATTATGCAGCCTATGAGGTGTGTAGTAGACTCTCAGGAGAGTGTATAGCTGTGTCAGCCGTTGAGTCACATTTAAGGAGCAAATAGTCGCTGCCTGTAGGGCCTCCTCCCACTGGTCTTTATCTAGTGGGCCTACGTCCACTTCCCATTTCATTTTCACTGTCAGTGAACAGATGTAAACAGACAATGGAGTCCAATTACACTGCTGATTGGAGCGGACTCCGTTCCATGTGGAAGGAATCTACATCTCTATGTAGAGATGTCTCCGTAGAGGCTTCTGCTAGTCTCTATACTGTATGGGCATGTCTCCTAGTAGGCTTCTCCTAGTCTCTATATGGAGACGTCTCCTAGGAGGCTTCTCTAAGTCACTAAATGAGAATGTCTCCTAGGAGGCTTTTCTTAGTCTCTATATAGGAACGTCTCTTAGGAGGCTTCTCCTAGTCCCTATATAGGCATGTCTGCTAGGAGTCTACTCCTCTCCTCTATATTGGAATGTCTCCTAGGAGGCTTCTCCTAATCTCTATATGGGGATGTCTCCTAGACAACTTATCCTAGTCTCTATTTGGGGATATCTCCTAGGAGGCTTCTCCTAGTCTCTATAGGGGGATGTTTCCTGGGAGGTTTCTCCTAGTCTCCATATGGAGATGTCTCCTAGGAGGCTTCTCCTAGTGTCTATATGGGGATGTCTCCTAGGAGGCTTCTCTAAGTCGCTATATGGGAATGTCTCCTAGGAGGCTTTTTTTAGTCTCTATTTAGGAACGTCTCCTAGGAGGCTTCGCCTAGTCCCTATATAGGGATGACTGCTAGGAGGCTACTCCTAATCTCTATATGGGGATGTCTCCTAGACAACTTATCCTAGTCTCTATTTGGGGATATCTCCTAGGAGGTATCTCCTAGCAGGGCCGGACTGGCCTACCAGGATACCGGGAAATTTTCCGGTAGGCCGGCCGTCCTGGGGCCGAATTGAGCGGCGGCTGCAGTGCTCCCCTCCCTCCCTCTGTCCTCTGGCTCCTGCTCTTGTATGGCAAGGAGCTGGGTCTGTGTGTGTAAGGCGGCGCTGTAACAAGGTCCCGCCCCCCTAGACCGGCTCGTGTGATAGTCTTCTAGATGTAACACTGATTGAATCAGTGTTCCGCCTATCACACGAGCCGGCCTTACACACACAGACCCAGCTCCGTGCCATACATCAGCTGCTGTGTGTGATCCAGGAAATGGTGAGGCTGCAATTGGTAGGCACAGAGACTGCAATGGTGGGCACACAGAGGCTGCAATGGCTGGCACACAGAGGCTGCAATGGCGGGCACAAAGAGGCTGCAATGGAGGGCACACAGAAGCTGTAATGGTTGGCACACAGAGGCTTCAATGGCTGGCACACAGAGTCTGCAATGGCGGGAACACAGAGGCTGCAATGGCTGGCACACAAAGGCTGCAATGGTGGGAACACAGAGGCTGCAATGGCTGGCACACAGAGGCTGCAATGGCGGGCACACAGAGGCTGCAATGGCGGGCACACAGAGGTTGCAATGGCTGGCACACAGAAGCTGTAATGGTGGGCACACAGAGGCTGCAATGGCGGGAACACAGAGGCTGCAATGGCTGGCACAGAGAGGCTGCAATGGCTGACACACAGAGGCTGCAATGGCGGGAACACAGAGGCTGCAATGGCTGGCACACAGAGGCTGCAATGGCGGGCACACAGAGGCTGCAATGGCTGGCACACAGAGGCTGCAATGGTGGGAACACAGAGGCTGCAATGGCTGGCACACAGAGGCTGCAATCGGTGGGCACAGAGGCTGCAATGGTGGGCACACGAGGCTGCAATTGGGTGGCGTGAAGAGGCTGCAGTGGTGGGCACAGAGAGGCTGCAGTGGTGGGCACAGAGAGGCTGCAATTGGTGGGCACAGGGAGGCTGCAATTGGGCACAGAGAGGCTGCAGTGGTGGGCAAAAAGAGGCTGCAATTGGTGGGCACAGTGAGGCTGCATTCACGGGCACTGTAGAGCTGCATTTGATGGGCACTGATGAGGCTGCATTGATCTCTTGTACCATGTCTGCAGTCTCTGGCCATTTCTTGTACCATGTCTGAAGTCTCTGGCCATCTCTTGTACTATGTCTGCAGTCTCTGGCCATCTCTTGTACTATGTCTGCAGTCTCTGGCCATTTCTTGTACCATGTCTGAAGTCTCTGGCCATCTCTTGTACTATGTCTGCAGTCTCTGGCCATCTCTTGTACTATGTCTGCAGTCTCTGACCATCTTTAGTATGATGTCCTCAATCTCTAACCATCTCCTGTACAATACCGCAGCCTCTGACAACTACTGTATCATGCTTACAACCTCTGACTATCTCTTGTATCCTGTCCTCAGTATCTAGCCATCTCTTGTATCTTGTCCTCAGTCTCTGACCTTCTCTTGTATCCTGTCCTTAGTCTCTAACCATCTCTTGTATCATGTCCTCAGTTTCTAGCCATCTCTTGTATCATGTCCTCAGTCTCTAGCCTATTTTTGTATCATGTCCTCAGTCTCTAGCCTATTTTTGTATCATGTCCTCAGTCTCTAGCCTATTTTTGTATCATGTCCTCAGTCTCTAGCCTATTTTTGTATCATGTCCTCAGTCTCTAGCCTATTTTTGTATCGTGTCCTCAGTCTCTAGCCTATTTTTGTATCGTGTCCTCAGTCTCTAGCCATCTCTTGTATCCTGTCCTCAGTCTCTGACCATCTCTTGTACCATGTTCGCAACCTCTGACCATCTCTTGTCTTATATCATGTCTGCAGTCTCTGAGGGGGAGTCTGGACAGGAGTCAAGAGTGGGAGTGCCGCCAGGATGGGGGTCACGGGAGAAGTAAAACGTGTGTGGACTGTGGAGAGGAGACTATAGGATAAAGCCAGAGTCACCAACCTGGAGCCATCTAACTGAGCCCTGCACAGTGCACCTGAGAGGAGGTCAGTGACAGCGCCGCCAGGCAAGTCTGAGGGGGGAGTGAATACAATAATATAAGGGGGCACTGATATAAAGGTTTCCCCCTTATATCAGTAACCCCCCCATTCTTTCTGTGGAAGGTGGTCTCTGGAAACCAGAGTCCCCCCCCCACGTTCCTGGGGTGCCCCTTGTATTATATATATATATATACATATATACATATATATATGTGTGTGTGTGTATATATGGCAGATATAAAAGCACATATATATATATATATGTGCTTTTATATCTGCTATATATATATATATATATATATATATATATATATATATATATATATTACACTCTTCAAATGTGCTTTATAATGCATGGTTTTCCCTTTCATGAACAAGGAAATGACGTTATGATGGTTATGATGTTGGGCTGGTATAATAATGCTATGGGGCTGGTATGACATTTTTTCCAGGTCTGGTTTTTATCCCCAGTCCGGCCCTGTCTCCTAGTCTTCATATGGGGATGTTTCCTGGGAGGTTTGTCCTAGTCTTCATATGGAGATGTCTCCTAGGGGGCTTCCCCTAGTCTTTACATAGGGATGTCTTCTAGAAAGCTTCTCCTAGTCTCTGTATATGGGGACATCTCCTAGCAGGCTTCTCCTAGTTTTTACAGTATATGGGGATGTCTCCTAAAAATTAAACTTGCGCCCAAGGAACAGAGTGAGATCCATTGGTGTAAGGCCTGAAGCAAGTGTGCAGAGGACTGTGTCAACAGGTACTGGTTAAGCAAGGGTGAGTTGCCCCACAGGACAAGGGAAAGAAGGATAGTTTTCCTTGGGGGGGGGGGGGTTCCCCATGCCTATGGTACACTATGAAAACAAGGTCACTAACCCTGGGTTTGCGCAGGAACAGGTTAAAGAGCACCTGTGCTTCCACACTACTCAACAGCATAAACAACCATCCATGATTATGCAAAATGTACAGCAATCTTACAATGAGGGACGAGCATAAGTGGCGGGCTGTTCATTGAAGTCATCATAAATTGCAAATGTTAATTCGGGACCCTATTGAAGTCATTGGGGTGAATATTGATAATCCATTCTTGTAATTTCTAAGGCTATTAGGCAAGGGATTTAGGCAAAAATGTATTTAAAACTACCATACAGCATGGAGAGGGTCCTAAATTTTTATGTGACATTTTAAAATCCGGCAATCCTTTCAATGACAGGAGACAGTAGGATTTCCATAGACGGTGCCAGAGACATCACATCATTTGTATGTAGAAACTCAGAAAAATTACTACACACGAGAGCATCTGCTAGAAAACAATATCCCTTCTGCAAAGACCCCAAATTTGCATGACTCCATTGCCCGCTCCCGGGCCTCTTCTCTCATCAACAAAAACTAGCTACATACTTATTTATTGCTGCCAAACGAACAATAGCGAGGGCTTGGAAAAAACCCATCTGTCTCATTCGCAGAGGTGAAGAATTCCTTGACGACCCTCATGATCCACGAGAAAATGTCCAGCGTCCTCCACGACTCCCATGCAAAATTTCTTAATGTATGGGCCCCGTGGTGGTCCTACACACTCCCCAACCTAAATCCGACTAGTCTAGGTGTGTAAATTCAACTTGAACTAGCCTCCAGCCTGGGGGACCCCTTTTTCCCCCTCCCATTCCCTCTCTTTCTGGGCCTCTCGCCCGCCGCTCTGTTCTACTCTTATATCCCTCCCCCCCCCACCTGTTGTTGTATATGTGTTCTTTCCCTTTTTTTTTTTCCCTTCTTTTTTTCCTCTCTTCTCATGTTTGTTTGTCTCCCCCTACCCTGTTTTGCGGACAACTCCGCTCACACTTGTCTGCCTCAGCCCCTGGGCCTCATGGCTTGGGCATAGCGCACTGACCGCCGGCCCTGGCTGACAGGTCAATGTCAGTTGATAAAATACACTCAAAAAATGTTCATTATGTACTTTCATGTAAACCTTTCTCCTATGTTTTTGTACATATCCCCTGCGTGGGAATTAGTTATCTGGGTTTTTCCCTTTCTCATATTTCAATAAAAAAACATTGTACCAGAAAACAACATCAAGTTAGCTCCCTCTAATGGTCATAATGCAGTGTTTTCCTGAAATGCCTCAATCAGGAAGATACCGAATTTTGACCATTAGATGGAGCTGATGATCAAAGGAAACACACATATTAGACAGACTACAATCATTATTGGTGGCGGCTTCAGGCATTCACAGAAACAAATAACATTGTTATTATTTTATATACATGACAGATACATATTGCTACATTGTCCTCATTATTCCTGTACTGAGATCTGCAGAGCATTGTAATTATTATATATACAAGGCAGATAAGTATTTATACATTGTCCTTGCTATACATCTGCAGAACATTGCTCGGTAATAACTATTAATTGATATATATGGACATTTCTGGTTGTACAGCCATGTCCATAGAAAGTCTTATGCTGTGGATGGAATGTTCCTGAACGTGTAAAACCCTCACACTGTACAATCCCCCCTTGGAGCTCACCTCTTCTCCTCCATCCTGGGGTTCCATCTGGTCACCATTAGATGGGGTCACCAGCAGCACGCAGACGACGAGAACCCCCAAGATCAGTAGAGTCCTCATAACTGAACCTCAGCTCGATCCTCACTACAGCAACAAGACAGAAAGACGTTGTACAATGTGTGACCCCCACCCTTCCCCTCTTCCTGGGACTGGCCCTTCCCTTCACAGTGCTCATAGCAGTTTCTTTCTATCCCTCCCCCTCTCCCTCTGGAATCTTCCCACATTCTACATTTATTATATTGGAATTTGTTGCGGATTAGGCTTTGTTATGTAATGTGACAAATTTATTTTTCCTCCTGATGGTAGAGCGATGGGAATGGTAGAAGCGGGACATAAGGGATGTTTAGGAGCTTGTTTGTGTAGGAATCCTTTGGGGAAGGTTGTGGGGCTTTATACAATCAATTCCAGATGAAATTTGCTGCAAAGTCCGGTTGCAGGGGCCCCTGGGGGATGATCACAGGTGCAATGTCCATTCTGGTCCTAAAGAGTTGAATTATGGGTCAGTGGTGATTTGGAAATCCTCCAATTGGCATGCAACCGGCCTGAGAAGAAGCTTCTTACTGACTAAGTCTGTGATATGACATTTGGACTCAACATCAACCTATCTGCTCTGCTTCTCAGTCCCTAGCAGCTCCTAATTTGCAATGTAACTATGTGGACAGGTGCCTACTAGAGGAACATACTGTTACTGCAAGTGAGCTTAAGCTGCCCAGGCCAGGGAAGAGTTAAGAATTTTGCCACCAGATTTCTGGGCTTTTTGGGTCCAGCCTTGTTTCCCAGTTGATATATATACAGGGGAGCAAGCTGGGCTTGGGGCTCTTGTTCTGAGCAGGACCACGTGGGAGCTAGAGGGTCCGTGTCACTGGGAAGAATGTAACCTTCATCTGCCACTCCAAGGGATTCAACAATTTTGGACACAACCAGTTTTGGGACTCTTGCCTCTCAGGTATGCCCGGGCAGCCACAGGATAGTTAGATAGGAAATGAACTGAGTTGCAATTAACCGCTGTAATGTGCTTAAACGTTTCAAGTAAAGTTCTTGCACTGGTATTCAAAGGGGTGCCTGGTGGCACGTGGTGTATTAGAAGAACAGAGCCTGTAAAGCAAACATAGGCTATGAAGCAAGGTCACAACTCGGCAGGAGAGTTGGAGGACCATTTGCCATGGATAACCAGGATCTGGTGGTAAGTGTATAGCAGCCAGTCATGAAGCTTAGCACCTGATGAAGGTGACAGGTCCTCCAGTAGCAAGGGGGTCGAGGTCCCGAGCAGTCAGTTTCTCCAAAGGTAACTTGCAGTATGGAGACCACGTGTAGCTGGCCGCATGGTACAGGAGAGAGGAGGAGTTCATTTTGAGCATGCATGAGGTCCGCACCGGGTGCACGGCAGGACCCCATTCTGTCACTTGGAGTGAGGTAACAGAGATACACTGACTGGTGGAGAGGGCACGGGTTTAGCACGTCCCTCCTAAATGCAATATACAACAGGGAAAGTGTGTAGTAACACAGGACAACACTTTTACGGAGAGAGACTACATTTTCCTGCTGCACACAGTGTACGGCTCATCTCTAAGCCGGGGTACCACCATAATGTTGATTTTCACATGAACGTGGCCTGGCCTGGTGCCAGGCATTTATGAGCAAGTACACGGGAAGAGGTACCCCCACATGCAGACTGAGTACCCCCCAAACTGGACCTCTAACTATCTAGGGGTTGTCAGATGCCTCACCTGGCTCTCATCTATGCTGCTTACTAAGCTAATGCTGGTTAGAGTGTCCCAGACCAGAAGGGACAGCTGGTTTCTATGGTAACAATAGCTGAATATAAACTCTATTCTATTAAAGAGGTTTACATAATAATAAACTGCAAGGTGACCACTACACACATACAGTAGCACAGAACTAGTAATCTGACATGTGAGATAATAACAATAGGACAGAGATAATTTCTGCCACCAGACTTCAAACACAGAAGCTGCAACAGTGAAACTATTAGAACACAGGAACCCTTGCCTAAGAGTCTCTGCTTCTGGCCTGGATGGAATACAGCAGCAGCAGCTCCTGCATGGATGGCCATGTGGTCCAATTCCATATTTACTTCCTGTAAGTTCCCCTTTATAAGTTAGAATTTCTGAGCCAATGTTCAGAGAAAAGAAGTACCAGTCTATAACCAACTGGCTCTGTAATAACTACCAAACAACAGTTATTAACAAATCCAGACACTAGAGGGAAGCAACTCCCAACATTTTTTTAGTAGATTGTATACAAAGTAGATGGAATACTAATGGAGGAAAAGTGGATTTTTTACTTTGATAAAGGTCAGTAACATTTGATGTTTAAAGTAAAACCGGCAAAGACTGTAAAACAATTGTTCCATCAAAACCGGGTCAGTGTGTAGATCAGTCATCTGATCTGTACAGTTGATCAATGGACTCCTGTACAATGGGCTGGAGACTCACCTCAGGATTCAACATATCCTGTTCCCAAATAAACCTAGACACTTCGGCATCTGAAATTTGGGCTCTGGGTGCTGTTCCAGTATACTACCAGACACCAATTGCCAAAAGTGAAGTCATAGACCTAAAGACAGTGTGGAGTTGGAGAGAGAAGAAAATCGGTCTTCTGGGTCTCAGCAAGAGAATCCTGAGCCTCAGGTGAATAGGATGGAGGGGAAAATGGGTTGTGTGTGTCCAGCAGGAGAAATCAATCTACTACAGAGGAGTCCATGTCCACCACAGAACCACCATACTTACAGGAAGAAGAAGAAGACTAAAAAGGAGGAAGAGAAGGAGAAGAATACTAAAAAGGAGGAAGAGAAGGAGAAGAAGAAGAAGACTAAAAAGGTGGAAGAGAAGGAGAAGAAGAAGAAGAAGATTAAAAAGGAGGAAGAGAAGGAGAAGAAGAAGAAGACTAAAAAGGTGGAAGAGAAGGAGAAGGAGAAGAAGACTAAAAAGGAGGAAGAGAAGGAGAAGAAGACTAAAAAGGAGGAAGAGAAGGAGAAGAAGAAGAAGATTAAAAAGGAGGAAGAGAAGAAGAAGAAGATTAAAAAGGAGGAAGAGAAGGAGAACAAGAAGACTAAAAAGGTGGAAGAGAAGGAGAAGGAGAAGAAGACTAAAAAGGAGGAAGAGAAGGAGAAGAAGAAGAAGATTAAAAAGGAGGAAGAGAAGAAGAAGAAGACTAAAAAGGTGGAAGAGAAGGAGAAGGAGAATTGAGGGGTTTAGTGTGCATCTGCAGTGATTAATTACAGTGTTTGCAGACCTCCACAGCAGAGATTGATTAGGCAGGATGTGGCTGTAGGCAAGATAGCAGCCTTGACCCCCCTATGCCTTTAAATGACATTAATACGGATTGCCATAGGCAGAGACAAAAAATCTCATTTGATTTGTCTGTACTGTAATATCTCCATTAGACACCCATGGCCTAGAAAAAGGACCTAGCTATATGACAGATGAGTGCAGAGCTGTCACCAATCTCATATCTTTGGTATCTACTGCAGGAACATTAAAGTTGTAGCCGGGCCCCCTGGACATCAATAGTTTGTTAATTGTATCAAATGTAATTCTTCCCCATAGAAAATTCCCAAAATGTCAAAATAAAACCTTCCTGCTATGCTCATTTACCAAAAGTGCTTAAAATGCCAATTTTACTGCACCAAGCAATGAATGCTGCAGCCAGACTCATCTACCCTACCAACTGGTCAGTGTCCTCCACCCCTCTCTGCCAATTCCTCCTTTGGCTTCCACTCACCCACAAATAAAATTCAGAATACTAACAACAACTTACAAAGCCATCCAGAACTACGACACTAACCTTGTCTCAAAATACCAACCAAATCACTCTCTTTGGTCCTCACAGGCCCACCTGCTCTCTAGCTTCCTCAACACATCCTCCCATGGTCTTCAGGACTCCTTCCATCCTCTGGAATTCTCTACCCTAATCTGTCCAGAGCCTCTCTCATCCTCTGTAACTCTCTACCCCAATCTGTCCAGAGCCTCTCCTATTTTCTGAAACTCCCTTCCCCAGTATGTCCAGAACCTCTGCCATCCTCTGGAATCCTCTACCATAATCTGTCTAGAGCCTCTCCTGTCCTCTAGAACTCCATACCCCAATCTGTCCAGAGCCTCTCCCATCCTCTGGATTTCTCTACCCTAATCTGTCTAGAGCCTCTCCCGTCCTCTAGAACTCCCTACCCCGATCTGTCCAGAGGCTCTCCTATCTTCTGGAACTTCTTACCCCAATCTGTCCAGAGCCTCTCCTATCTTCTGGAACTCCCTTCCCCAGTATGTCCAGAACCTACAGATAAAATGTCAGTATGTTTAGGTAGGACATAAATAAAGGAAAGTGCACCCTTTTATTTCTTGGCCGTACTATGGGTAGAAACAACAAATAATGCGTGTGTAAGCAGGTTGATATTACGCTAGTTAGGTGTTGCCCCGGACGGGGGAGGGTAAGGGTTATTTCCTTTCCCGGCTCTTTGGTTTTGGTGGGCTATCTTGGTTCTGACCCATTGATCCTGTCATATTAAAGAGGGACAGTCATCCAGAGCTAGGGTGGTAGCTGAGAGCCCTCGAGCAGAGGGGCACAGAGCCCATAAGAGAAGAAGGGAAAAGATCGGAGGGCCAGACCCAGGAGAAGTACAGGAATGCCGCTTGTTACGGCTGTTATGTAGAAGGGCATCAGGACCTGGGGCTCATCACTGAAGATTCCAACACTGGGAAATGCCACTAATGGATCCTCTTTATCATACATGGTCTCTACCTTTCCAGGTGTCCTCCACCCCTCTCTGCTGATATCTCCACTGACCGCCATTTAGTTTTCCTCCACCCCCCTTTACCAATCTCTCCACTGACCTTCATTCAGTGTCCTCCACCCCTCTCTGCTGATATCTCCATTGACCTCCATTCAGTGTCCTCCACCCCTCTCTGCCAATCCCTCCACTGACCTCCATTCAGTGTCCTCCATCCCTCTCTACTAATCCCTCCACTGACCTCCATTCAGTGTCTTCCACCCCTCTCTGCTGATATCTCCACTAACCTCCATTCAGTGTCCTCCACGCCTCTCTGCCAATCCCTCCACTGACCTCCATTCAGTGTCCTCCACCCCTCTCTGCTGATATCTCCACTAACCTCCATTCAGTGTCCTCCACGCCTCTCTGCCAATCCCTCCACTGACCTCCATTCAGTGTCCTCCACCCCTCTCTGCTGATATCTCCACTAACCTCCATTCAGTGTCCTCCACCCCTCTCTGCTGATATCTCCACTAACCTCCATTCAGTGTCCTCCACGCCTCTTTGCCAATCCCTCCACTGACCTCCATTCAGTGTCCTCCACCCCTCTCTGCCAATCCCTCCACTGACCTCCATTCAGTGTCCTCCATCCCTCTCTACTAATCCCTTCACTGACCTCCATTCAGTGTCTTCCACCCCTCCCTGCTGATATCTCCACTAACCTCCATTCAGTGTCCTCCACGCCTCTCTGCCAATCCCTCCACTGACCTCCATTCAGTGTCCTCCACCCCTCTCTGCTGATATCTCCACTAACCTCCATTCAGTGTCCTCCACGCCTCTCTGCCAATCCCTCCACTGACCTCCATTCAGTGTCCTCCACCCCTCTCTGCTGATATCTCCACTAACCTCCATTCAGTGTCCTCCACGCCTCTCTGCCAATCCCTCCACTGACCTCCATTCAGTGTCCTCCACCCCTCTCTGCTGATATCTCCACTAACCTCCATTCAGTGTCCTCCACCCCTCTCTGCTGATATCTCCACTAACCTCCATTCAGTGTCCTCCACGCCTCTTTGCCAATCCCTCCACTGACCTCCATTCAGTGTCCTCCACCCCTCTCTGCCAATCCCTCCACTGACCTCCATTCAGTGTCCTCCATCCCTCTCTACTAATCCCTTCACTGACCTCCATTCAGTGTCTTCCACCCCTCTCTGCTGATATCTCCACTAACCTCCATTCAGTGTCCTCCACGCCTCTCTGCCAATCCCTCCACTGACCTCCATTCAGTGTCCTCCACCCCTCTCTGCTGATATCTCCACTAACCTCCATTCAGTGTCCTCCACGCCTCTCTGCCAATCCCTCCACTGACCTCCATTCAGTGTCCTCCACCCCTCTCTGCTGATATCTCCACTAACCTCCATTCAGTGTCCTCCACGCCTCTCTGCCAATCCCTCCACTGACCTCCATTCAGTGTCCTCCACCCCTCTCTGCCAATCCCTCCACTGACCTCCATTCAGTGTCCTCCACCCCTCTCTGCTGATACCTCTCTGTCCCCATAGTGTCCTCTGCCCCAATAGTGTCCTCTGTCCTCATAGTGTCCTCTGTCCTCATATTGTCCTCTGCCCCAATAGTGTCCTCTGTCCTCATAGTGTCCTCTGTCCCCATGGTGTCCTCTGCCCCCATAGTGTCCTCTGTCCTCATAGTGCCCTCTGCCCCCATAGTGTTCTCTGTCCTCATAGTGTCCTCTGTCCCTATAGTGTCCTCTGTCCTCATAGTGTCCTCTGTTCCCATAGTGTCCTCTGTCCTCATAGTGTCCTCTGCCCCCATAGTGTCCTCTGCCCCCATAGTGTCCTCTGTCCTCATAGTGTCCTCTGTTCCCATAGTGTTCTCTGTCCTCTGTCCTTATAGTCTCCTCTGTCCCCATAGTGCCCTCTGCCCCCATAGTGTCCTCTGTCCTCATAGTGTCCTCTGTCCATAGTGTCCTCTGCCCCAATAGTGTCCTCTGTCCTCATAGTGTCATCTGTCCTCATAGTGTCCTCTGTCCTCATAGTGTCCTCTGTCCCTATAGTGTCATCTGTCCTCATAGTGTCCTCTGCCCCCATAGTGTCATCTGTCCTCATAGTGTCCTCTGCCCCCATAGTGTCCTTTGTCCTCATAGTGTCCTCTGCCCCCATAGTGTCCTTTGTCCTCATAGTGTCCTCTGCCCCAATAGTGTCCTCTGTCCTCATAGTGTCCTCTGTCCCTATAGTGTCCTCTGTCCTCATAGTGTCCTCTGCCCCCATAGTGTCCTCTGTCCTCATAGTGTCCTCTGTTCCCATAGTATCCTCTGTCCTCATAGTGCCCTCTGTTCCCATAGTGTTTTCTGTCCCCATAGTGTCCTCTGTCCCCATAGTGTCCTCTGTCCTCATAGTGCCCTCTGCCCCATAGTGTTCTCTGTCCTTATAGTGTCCTCTGCACTCATAGTGTCCTCTGTCCCTATAGTGTCCTCTGCCCCAATAGTGTCCTCTGTCCTCATAGTGTCCTCTGTTCCCATAGTGTCCTCTGTCCTCATAGTGTCCTCTGTTCTCATAGTGTCCTCTGTTCTCATAGTGTCCTCTGCCCCCATAGTGTCCTCTGTCCCCATAGTGTCCTCTGCCCCCATAGTGTCCTCTGCCCCCATAGTGTCCTCTGTCCTCATAGTGTCCTCTGTTCCCATAGTGTTCTCTGTCCTCTGTCCTTATAGTCTCCCCTGTCCCCATAGTGCCCTCTGCCCCCATAGTGTCCTCTGTCCTCATAGTGTCCTCTGCCCCCATAGTGTCCTCTGTCCTCATAGTGTCCTCTGCCCCCATAGTGTCCTCTGTCCTCATAGTGTCCTCTGCCCCCATAGTGTCCTCTGTCCCCATAGTGTCCTCTGTCCTCATAGTGTCCTCTGCCCCCATAGTGTCCTCTGCCCCCATAGTGCCTCTGTCCTCATAGTGTCCTCTGTCCTCATAGTGTCCTCTGACCCCATAGTGTCCTCTGTCCCCATAGTGTCCTCTGTCCCCATAGTGTCCTCTGCCCCCATAGTGTCCTCTGCCCCCATAGTGTCCTCTGTCCTCATAGTGTCCTCTGTTCCCATAGTATCCTCTGTCCTCATAGTGCCCTCTGTTCCCATAGTGTTTTCTGTCCCCATAGTGTCCTCTGTCCCCATAGTGTCCTCTGTCCTCATAGTGCCCTCTGCCCCATAGTGTTCTCTGTCCTTATAGTGTCCTCTGCACTCATAGTGTCCTCTGTCCCTATAGTGTCCTCTGCCCCAATAGTGTCCTCTGTCCTCATAGTGTCCTCTGTTCCCATAGTGTCCTCTGTCCTCATAGTGTCCTCTGTTCTCATAGTGTCCTCTGTTCTCATAGTGTCCTCTGCCCCCATAGTGTCCTCTGTCCCCATAGTGTCCTCTGCCCCCATAGTGTCCTCTGCCCCCATAGTGTCCTCTGTCCTCATAGTGTCCTCTGTTCCCATAGTGTTCTCTGTCCTCTGTCCTTATAGTCTCCCCTGTCCCCATAGTGCCCTCTGCCCCCATAGTGTCCTCTGTCCTCATAGTGTCCTCTGCCCCCATAGTGTCCTCTGTCCTCATAGTGTCCTCTGCCCCCATAGTGTCCTCTGTCCTCATAGTGTCCTCTGCCCCCATAGTGTCCTCTGTCCCCATAGTGTCCTCTGTCCTCATAGTGTCCTCTGCCCCCATAGTGTCCTCTGCCCCCATAGTGCCTCTGTCCTCATAGTGTCCTCTGTCCTCATAGTGTCCTCTGACCCCATAGTGTCCTCTGTCCCCATAGTGTCCTCTGTCCCCATAGTGTCCTCTGCCCCCATAGTGTCCTCTGTCCTCATAGTGTCCTCTGTCCTCATACTGTCCTCTGCCCCCATAGTGTCCTCTGTTCTCATAGTGTCCTCTGCCCCCATAGTGTCCTCTGTCCCCATAGTGTCCTCTGTCCTCATAGTGTCCTCTGTCCTCATAGTGTCCTCTGTTCCCATAGTGTTCTCTGTCCTCTGTCCTTATAGTCTCCCCTGTCCCCATAGTGCCCTCTGCCCCCATAGTGTCCTCTGTCCTCATAGTGTCCTCTGCCCCCATAGTGTCCTCTGTCCTCATAGTGTCCTCTGCCCCAATAGTGTCCTTTGTCCTCATAGTGTCCTCTGCCCCCATAGTGTCCTCTGTCCCTATAGTGTCCTCTGCCCCCATAGTGTCCTCTGCCCCCATAGTGTCCTCTGTCCCCATACTGTCCTCTGCCCCCATAGTGTCCTTTGTCTCCATAGTATCCTCTGCCCCCATAGTGTCCTCTGCCCCCATAGTGTCCTCTGTCCCCATACTGTCCTCTGCCCCCATAGTGTCCTTTGTCTCCATAGTGTCCTCTGTCCTCATAGTGTCCTCTGTTCCCATAGTATCCTCTGTCCTCATAGTGCCCTCTGTTCCCATAGTGTTTTCTGTCCCCATAGTGTCCTCTGTCCCCATAGTGTCCTCTGTCCTCATAGTGCCCTCTGCCCCATAGTGTTCTTTGTCCTTATAGTGTCCTCTGCCCTCATAGTGTCCTCTGTCCCTATAGTGTCCTCTGCCCCAATAGTGTCCTCTGTCCTCATAGTGTCCTCTGTCCCCATGGTGTCCTCTGTCCTCATAGTGTCCTCTGTTCCCATAGTGTCCTCTGTCCTCATAGTGTCCTCTGTTCTCATAGTGTCCTCTGTTCTCATAGTGTCCTCTGCCCCCATAGTGTCCTCTGTCCCCATAGTGTCCTCTGCCCCCATAGTGTCCTCTGCCCCCATAGTGTCCTCTGTCCTCATAGTGTCCTCTGTTCCCATAGTGTTCTCTGTCCTCTGTCCTTATAGTCTCCCCTGTCCCCATAGTGCCCTCTGCCCCCATAGTGTCCTCTGTCCTCATAGTGTCCTCTGCCCCCATAGTGTCCTCTGTCCTCATAGTGTCCTCTGCCCCCATAGTGTCCTCTGTCCTCATAGTGTCCTCTGCCCCCATAGTGTCCTCTGTCCCCATAGTGTCCTCTGTCCTCATAGTGTCCTCTGCCCCCATAGTGTCCTCTGCCCCCATAGTGCCTCTGTCCTCATAGTGTCCTCTGTCCTCATAGTGTCCTCTGTCCCCATAGTGTCCTCTGTCCCCATAGTGTCCTCTGTCCCCATAGTGTCCTCTGCCCCCATAGTGTCCTCTGTCATCATAGTGTCCTCTGTCCTCATACTGTCCTCTGCCCCCATAGTGTCCTCTGTTCTCATAGTGTCCTCTGTCCCCATAGTGTCCTCTGTCCTCATAGTGTCCTCTGTCCTCATAGTGTCCTCTGCCCCAATAGTGTCCTTTGTCCTCATAGTGTCCTCTGCCCCCATAGTGTCCTCTGTCCCTATAGTGTCCTCTGCCCCCATAGTGTCCTCTGTCCCCATACTGTCCTCTGCCCCCATAGTGTCCTTTGTCTCCATAGTATCCTCTGCCCCCATAGTGTCCTCTGCCCCCATAGTGTCCTCTGTCCCCATACTGTCCTCTGCCCCCATAGTGTCCTTTGTCTCCATAGTGTCCTCTGCCCCCATAGTGTCCTCTGCCCCCACAGTGTCCTCTGTCCTCATAGTGTCCTCTGCCCCCATAGTGTCCTCTGTCCCCATAGTGTCCTCTGCCCCCATAGTGTCCTCTGTCCTCATAGTGTCCTCTGCCCCCATAGTGTCCTCTGTCCCCATAGTGTCCTCTGTCCCCATAGTGTCCTCTGTCCTCATAGTGTCCTCTGTCCCCATAGTGTCCTCTGTCCTCATAGTGTCCTCTGCCCCCATAGTGTCCTCTGCCCCCATAGTGTCCTCTGCCCCCATAGTGTCCTCTGCCCCCATAGTGTCCTCTGTCCTCATAGTGTCCTCTGTCCCCATACTGTCCTCTGCCCCCATAGTGCCCTTTGTCTCCATAGTATCCTCTGCCCCCATAGTATCCTCTGCCCCCATAGTGTCCTCTGTCTCTATAATGTCTGGGAACGGCCGAAGTTAACTTTTTACAATAACAGGCTGGTGATTGGTTGCTAGGATCACCTAGCAACCAATCACCTGCTGTTTAATGTAAAAAGTTAACTCCAGTGGTTCCCGTCCCCATCCAGCCCTGTGATACCAGCCGATAGCCGCTGTCCAATGAAGAGGACAGCGGTGAACATGTCTGCAGGCCGGACAGTTAGCAGTGGTGGGCCGCGGGTTGCCGACCCCTGCTGTATGTGTACCTTCAAAAAGATATAGAGGATGTAATAGTCTTGTATATGTATTGTGACATTAAAGCCTCATTTCCACATTTAATGTCCCCTCAATAAGAACTGACCCAAATAAACTATTTAAAAGGACATTAAATGTGGAACTTTAAGTTGAATTTTGTATCACTCGACCCTCCCTTTTAGATTGTAAGTTCTCAGGATCAGGGCCCTCTGATCAGAGGCGGCTCTAGGCTTTGTGAGGCCTTAGGCAAAACTTACACATGAGGCCCCACGGACTGGGACGCTCCATGATGAGGCCGCTATTCCTCAGGCTGCGGGCAGTATCTGATTTGTCCATCAGCTCCTAAGCCACAGAGTCCCAGTGGGGGTAGGTGGAGCCGCCGGCGTCAACTTCAGTGATTGAGAACAGGCAAATTAGGAGGCCGCGAGGCCCCTGTGAGTGCGAGGCCTTAGGCGACCGCCTAATTTGCCTAATTAGAGAGCCGCCTCTGCCTCTGATTCCTCCTGTATTGAATTGTATGGTAGCTGTATGTTGTAAAGCACTGTGCAAACTGTTGGTGATATATAAATCCCGTATAATATCAATAAATAATCATTTGGGTTTTTTTTTTAGGATATTGCTGGAATTGTTTTAGTGTAACATGACATCTAGTGGACAAATTAGGGTACTGCGATATTATACTGCTATGGTCTTGTATTAGCGAGAAGGAAGAAGTGAGTGTGTACCCCACTCCTGAAGAAGTCAACTGCGGTGAATGCACTGAGTGGGCGGAGACACACTGACATCATCATACAACCCAGAAGGGCCCGGGGGGAGACAGGACCTATAGAAGCAAATTTTTAACTGAAAGTTCGCCTTAAAGGGGAGTTCCACCCAAAAGTGGAACTTCCGCTTTAAGCACTCCTGACCCCCTGACATGACACATTTGGCATGCCATTTTTTTGGGTTGGGTTTTGTCCCCCCCCTCCCTCCCTCCCAGCAATTTTCTGGGACATGTCACAGCTCCCAGAAGATTTCCCCGGCCATTCAGAATGTGCAGCGCGACTCGCGCATGCGCAGTCCGCACCCGTCTGTGGAGCCGCAAGCTGTCACAGCCCACACTGGCACTGACGGATCCGCGGAGAGGAGAGAAGTGAGGCTTCGGGCGGCTGCATCGCTGGACCGTGTGATGGGTGAGTGTCAGTTTATTAGGAGTCAGAAGGTATGCTTTTTGTAGCGGCTGACTTTTAATAAACACAGAAATGGGTGGAACTCCACTTTAAGGTTCTGTCTGGACAAACACCTGAACATTTACCCATTTGGTGGGAGCCGAATGCCATGTATAGTAGCAGGATGACTTCCACTATTATACATGACAGCTTCCCACTGTTGAGGGTTGCTAGGGGTGACAGCGGGTGCAGGCACTACTGAGTTGAGGGTTGCTAGGGGTGACAGCGGGTGCAGGCTCTGCTGAGTTGAGGGTTGCTAGGGATGACAGCGGGTGCAGGCACTGCTGAGTTGAGGGTTGCTAGGGATGGCAGCGGGTGCAGGCACTACTGAGTTGAGGGTTGCTAGGGATGACAGCGGGTGCAGGCTCTGCTGAGTTGAGGGTTGCTAGGGATGACAGCGGGTGCAGGCACTGCTGAGTTGAAGGTTGCTAGGGATGACAGCGGGTGCAGGCTCTGCTGAGTTGAGGGTTGCTAGGGATGGCAGCGGGTGCAGGCACTACTGAGTTGAGGGTTGCTAGGGATGACAGCGGGTGCAGGCTCTGCTGAGTTGAGGGTTGCTAGGGATGACAGCGGGTGCAGGCACTGCTGAGTTGAAGGTTGCTAGGGGTGACAGCGGGTGCAGGCACTGCTGAGTTGAAGGTTGCTAGGTATGACAGCGGGTGCAGGCACTACTGAGTTGAGGGTTGCTAGGGATGGCAGCGGGTGCAGGCACTGCTGGGTTGAGGGTTGCTAGGGATGACAGCGGGTGCAGGCTCTGCTGAGTTCAGGGTTGCTAGGGATGACAGCGGGTGCAGGCACTGCTGAGTTGAGGGTTGCTAGGGGTGACAGCGGGTGCAGGCTCTGCTGAGTTCAGGGTTGCTAGGGATGACAGCGGGTGCAGGCACTGCTGAGTTGAGGGTTGCTAGGGGTGACAGCGGGTGCAAGCACTGCTGAGTTGAGGGTTGCTAGAGATGACAGCGGGTGCAGGCACTACTGAGTTGAGGGTTGCTAGGGGTGACAGCGGGTGCAGGCACTGCTGAGTTGAGGGTTGCTAGGGGTGACAGCGGGTGCAGGCACTGCTGAGTTGAGTGTTGCTAGGGATGACAGCGGGTGCAGGCACTGCTGAGTTGAGGGTTGCTAGGGATGACAGCGGGTGCAGGCACTGCTGAGTTGAGGGTTGCTAGGGATGACAGCGGGTGCAGGCACTGCTGAGTTGAGGGTTGCTAGGGGTGACAGCGGGTGCAGGCTCTGCTGAGTTGAGGGTTGCTAGGGATGACAGCGGGTGCAGGCACTGCTGAGTTGAGGGTTGCTAGGGATGACAGCGGGTGCAGGCACTGCTGAGTTGAGGGTTGCTAGGGGTGACAGTGGGTGCAGGCACTGCTGAGTTGAGGGTTGCTAGGGGTGACAGCGGGTGCAGGCACTGCTGAGTTGAGGGTTGCTAGGGATGGCAGTGGGTGCAGGCACTGCTGGGTTGAGGGTTGCTAGGGGTGACAGTGGGTGCAGGCACTGCTGAGTTGAGGGTTGCTAGGGGTGACAGCGGGTGCAGGCACTGCTGAGTTGAGGGTTGCTAGGGGTGACAGCGGGTGCAGGCACTGCTGAGTTGAGGGTTGCTAGGGATGGCAGCGGGTGCAGGCACTGCTGAGTTGAGGGTTGCTAGGGATGGCAGCGGGTGCAGGCACTGCTTAGTTGAGGGTTGCTAGGGATGGCAGCGGGTGCAGGCACTGCTGAGTTGAGGGTTGCTGGGGATGGCAGTGGGTGCAGGCACTGCTGAGTTGAGGGTTGCTAGGGGTGACAGCGGGTGTAGGCACTGCTGAGTTGAGGGTTGCTAGGGGTGACAGCAGGTGCAGGCACTGCTGAGTTGAGGGTTGTTAAAGGTGACAGCGGGTGCAGGCACTGCTGAGTTGAGGGTTGCTAGGGATGACAACGGGTGGAGGCACTGCTGAGTTGAGGGTTGCTAGGGGTGACAGCGGGTGCAGGCACTGCTGAGTTGAGGGTTGCTAGGGATGACAGCGGGTGCAGGCACTGCTGATTTGAGGGTTGCTAGGGATGGCAGCGGGTGCAGGCACTGCTGAGATGAGGGTTGCTAGGGGTGACAGCGGGTGCAGGCACTGCTGAGTTGAGGGTTGTTAGGGGTGACAGCGGGTGCAGGCACTGCTGAGTTAAGGGTTGCTAGGGATGACAGCGGGTGCAGGTACTGCTGAGTTGAGGGTTGCTAGGGGTGACAGCGGGTGCAGGCACTGCTGAGTTGAGGGTTGCTAGGGATGACAGCGGGTGCAGGCACTGCTGATTTGAGGGTTGCTAGGGATGGCAGCGGGTGCAGGCACTGCTGAGATGAGGGTTGCTAGGGGTGACAGCGGGTGCAGGCACTGCTAAGTTGAGGGTTGTTAGGGGTGACAGTGGGTGCAGGCACTGCTGAGTTAAGGGATGCTAGGGATGACAGCGGGTGCAGGCACTGCTGAGTTGAGGGTTGCTAGGGGTGATAGCGGGTGCAGGCACTGCTGAGTAAGGGTTGTTAGGGGTGACATGGGGTGCAGCCAATGACTTCATTCGACTCTATTCACTTTCATTATTATTATTATACAGGATTTATATAGTGCCAACAGTTTGTGCAGCTCTTTACAACA
This sequence comes from Aquarana catesbeiana, assembly GCF_042186555.1. NCBI lineage: Eukaryota > Metazoa > Chordata > Amphibia > Anura > Ranidae > Aquarana > Aquarana catesbeiana. The sequence goes on along the minus strand of NC_133328.1, from coordinate 650,324,365 downwards.
TGAGGGCAGACAGCGCGGTTACAATACAATTTAATAGAGGAGGAATCAGAGGGCCCTGATCCTGAGAGCTTACAATCTAGAAGGGTGGGTCGAGTGATACAAAAAGTAAATTACAGTACAGTTAAATCACACTTGTTTAATAATAAAAGTAAAGTGAACAAACGAAGTCAAAACATAGCCAAAGTTCAGTAACCGGAACGGATAGTCAGCCAAGCCAGAAGTCAGCGATCAATGTAGTGGAACAGCAAGCAGGATCTGGAGCCAGAAGGGACGTCAGCGAAGCAAGTCTTGAACTGGATCGCAGGAGATAGGCTCTGTGATGTTGACCAAGGCGAAGGCAGAGCTCCTCTGGGCTGAACGGCTTATGTAGACAGGACTGACAAGCAGGATATCATCAACAGCTGAGTAACTGTGGAGAGAGATGAGAGCTGGCAATTATCTGACAGCTGAGCGGCCAGCTCTGAGAAGGAAGGACTGAGCCCAGCCCTGACACTAAGGATACCATGTACCAAGCAAAGGGGCGGGGTGGTGGTGACATCAATGACCAAGTATGGCAATGTCCACATGTGGTCAGTGATGTCACCACATCCCCACCCTCTTGTGTATACATTTTATGACAGCTTCGGAAAAACATACCTCCCAACTGTCCTGGATTCCACAGGACTGTCCCGGGATTTCAACGAAACCCCAGCATCCCACAAAGCCAGGCTGGAGTCCCAGACGAGTCATGGCATTCAGCCCCATTCACATCCATGTGGCTCAGTGTAGGGGGACATAATTCCTCCTGTTGTGTATGACAGCATCAGAGCTGAGAAGGAGCCTAGAGGAAGCTTTCCTCGGCTCTGAGTGCAGAGTTGTCACCTGGGTGCAGGGCAGACAGTGGACTAATCATTGTGTGACCAGACGGTGAGCTGCAATATCACTGGGACTGGTGAGCTGCTGCTGTGGAGATTTCCTATTAGACTGAGCCATTCGGGAACTTACCATACAGCTATCTAGTAGGTTTATTGCTGTCTGCAGGCTTGACTGGACTATTCTCATGTGCACCAACAGTACAAGTGGGCCCCAATGCTAGCCAGCTAAAAAAGATGTGACTAAACAAGGCCCCTTTACAGCTGCTACACAGAGACCTTTACCTATTGCTTATGCTAAGAGGTACTTCTCAGGGGACATTGCACCAATGACTAGTTATAGTATTATTATTCACATTGCTTATATGTGCTGTTTATTGCTGACTTTGTAGATTGATGAGTTACTTCCAGTCTAGTGCTACAGAACTCTACTCTACGCTATCTTGGCATATTAGTTATACTGTCCAGTGGACTGTGTCTGAACCGACCTTCTGTGTCTTCACTTATGTTCAATCCATCATTTGTTCTAAACCCGTACCGATACATTGAGTTCCTTTACCACTAAACCGTCTTTTCTGGTGCTAGTTCACAGCCAAGGTTAAGGTACAGAGCCTTGAAAAAGTATTCATACCCCTTGAAATTTCCCACATTTTCTCATGTTACAACCAAAAACGTAAATGTATTTTATTGGGATTTTATGTGATAGACCAACACAAAGTGTCACATAATTGTGAAGTGGAAGGAAAATGATAAATGATACAAATAAATATGTGAAAAGTGTGGGGGGAGGGGCATTTGTATGGCGCCCCCCGGAGTCAATACTTTGTAGAACCCCCTTTCTCTACAAGTCTTTTTGGGGATGTCTCTACCAGCTTTGCACATCTAGAGAGGGACATTTCTGCCCATTCTTCTTTGTAAAATATCTCAAGCTCTGTCAGATTGGATGGAGAGCGTCTGTGAACAGCAATTTTCAAGTCATGCCACAGATTCTCAATGTGATTTAGGTCTGGACTGTGACTGGACCATTCTAACACATGAATATGCTTTGATCTAAACCATTCCATTGTAGCTCTGGCTGGATGTTTTGGGTCGTTGTCCTGCTGGAAGGTGAACCTCCGCCCCAGTCTCAAGTCTTTTGTAGACTCTGACAGGTTTTCTTCTAAGATTGTCCTGTATTTGTCTCCATCCATCTTCCCATCAACTCTGACCAGCTTCTCTGTCCCTGCTGAAGAAAACCATCCCCACCACATGATGCTGCCACCACCATGTTTCACGGTGGGTATGGTGTGTTCAGGGTGATGTGCAGTGTTAGTTTTCCCCCACACATAGCGTTTTACTTTTAGGCCATAAAGTTGAATTTTGTTCTCCTCTGACCAGAGCACCTTCTTCCACATGTTTGCTGTGTCCTCCACATGGCTTCTCACAAACTACAAACAGGACTTCTTATGACTTTCTTTCACCAATGTCTTTCTTCTTGTCACTCTTCCATAAAGGGCAGATTTGTGGAGAACACGACTAATAGTTGTCCTGTGGACAGATTCTCCCACCTGAGCTGTGGATCTCTGCAGCTCCTCCAGAGTTACCATGGACCTCTTGGCTCTTCTCTGATGAAAGCTCTCCTTGCCCGGCCGGTCAGTTTAGGTGGACGGCCATGTCTTGGTAGGTTTGCAGTTGTGCCATACTCTTTCCATTTTCCGATGATGGATTGAACAGAGCTCCGTGAGATGTTCAAAGCTTGCCGACACCTCCAGCACTAAATGTATGTAATGGCAAGGAGTGCTGGGGTGTGCTGGAGCTTCTATTGTTGCTGGGGGGCTCTGTTGTTGGGGGAGGAGATATTGATGCAGATTGCTAGGAGATCTATTAATGTTGGGGGGGTCTATTGTTGCTGTTGGGTCTTATGTTGTTGGGGGGGGGGGTTATTGCTGGGAGGGATATACTGTTGAGGGAGGAGCCTACAGATGAAGGCTGCTGGGAGATCTATTGTTTCTGTGGGGCTATATTGTTGCAGGGGCTCTGGTGTTGCTGGAGGGATCTGTTGTAGCTGGTGGGGGATGTTTTGTTGTTGGGGGAGGGACTATAGTTGCTGGTTGCAGGAGATCTATTGTACTTCTTTTCTTGTTATCATTAACACATTCCTATAAATGACAATGATTCCTGATTCTGTATTCTCTAAAAAGGGTGGTACTGGGAGGGGGGGGGGGGGGGGGGTAGAATCAAGGGACAATGCTCGGAGGTGGGTAGGGGGCAGAGACAAGGGGTGACTTGCAATGGGGGAGTAGTACCTGACACCTATTCTCTGAGAAAAAAAGGCCCTGGGAAGAATAGGATATATCACAATAGAATAGAATAGCATGAATAGGATATAATATAAGGTATAGGATTTCTGATTTATTGTCTTCTTTTCTTTTACCATTTATAAAAAAAAAAAAAATATTTTCAGATTTTTTCTCTTTGTTTTTGTAGTGTCACATAAAAACTGTTTATTTTTTATTTATTCTTTTTTTTTTTTAAATTTGTAATAAACTCCCCTCCATGCATTATACCCGAAATATCGGCTGTAGAAAAAAGCTTTTTTAAAAAATAATTTTACCCATAGATTGCATAGAAATTAAAATACTTCTACCAGGCGGTGTTGCCACAAGAATAATGATTGATAAGTTATTTTGACACCATAAATAAAGACAAAATGATTGCGGAATATTCAGGTGGATAGATTGTGTAATGACTCTGGCCCATGGGAGGGGAGGGCCGGTGTGAGGGGTGAAGGACCTTGAGATGTCCATGTAGCCATCCCGAGATGTCCATGTAGCCATCCCGAGATGTCCATGTAGCCATCCTGAGATTTCCATGTAGCCATCCCGAGATGTCCATGTAGCCATTCCGAGATGTCCATGTAGCCATTCCGAGATGTCCATGTAGCGATCCCAAGATGTCCATGTAGCAATCCCAAGATGTCCATGTAGCGGTCGGTCAATAGCAATAGGTGGGATTGTAGTGATGAGTGACGACATGAACACCTGGTGGGAAGGAAACAAGAAGAAGGTTACTTTGTGTCATCCCCGTATACAATGGAACTGATTAGGAGATACAAAATGTCATAGAGAGAGTCACCAGGAATACTGAGCTCCATACTGTATGTCGGGCCACCACGATGGGGCCAATTAGGAAAACCCTGAGATGTTCTCCAGCAGCGTATCTGAAGCTGAGACCGGATCGGGGAAAACAAAAGTCCTCCATGCCGAGAGTGGTGTCGCTAAATCTGACGGTGAACCCTTCGAAGTGTCGGTCCAACCAATACTGACATAGGTGGAGTTTGGTGGGCGGAGTCACCCACTTTTTGTATACATTTTTGGTGGCTACAGCAGTGAGATCCCCATTCTATAGGTTCTGGTTCTGTTCCCACCTGCATGTCAGACTACAAATGACCAAATTACGCAAAATGAATCTATACATCTGTATATAAAGCCCTGATGAAGGGGGATCTTTGAGCCCCTGAATTGTGTTGGCTTTGTGACCTCTTATCATAAATAATACCATTTCTACTGGACTCATTCCAGAGCTCTCATCCCTCTTATGTCCTCCAGCCCTGCTGTACTCTGCGAGGTGCTGATGTCTGGTTATGTTCGGGTTCTTACACCTATTATTGGACCGGTGATATGTGAGGATGTTTTGTGCGGATCAGGGACATTTACCCGGAGAGTCCCAGAGATATTCAGTTTAGGGGCACTTCATTCAAAAATACAAACAGCCCCTCCAGGGGTCACATTCGGTGGTCGGTCTCAATGGACAATAGACCAAGGGTCTCTAACCTACAGCTCACTGCAAGACTGGCTGTGCCTGCTCACACGGGTCTTCAGGTCATCACATGGTCTCAATTTCTTCCCAACATCCACAACCCCCCCCTCCCCCCCAGTCTCCATCATGGGTTTCCCATGGGGCAGTCTGATGATATAAGTGGGACTCTGATATCAGGGGGTCATTGATGGGAGTCTAAAGTAGGTGGGACTCTGATGGGGACACTGATGTAATGGGAGTTGTGATGGGGCCCCTGGTGTAATGGGGGACTGATGGGGGCCCTGATGTAAGAAAGAGTCTGATGGGGATCCTTATGTAAGGGGGGCTCTGATGGGGACCCTAATGTGGGGGAGGACTCTGATGGGGACCCTGATGTCAGGAGGAGTCAGATGGGGATCCTTATGTAAGGAGGAGTCTGATGGGGATGCTGATGTAAGGGAGGAATCTGACGGGGACCCTTGATGAAAGGGAGGCTATGATGGGGCCCCTGATAAAATGGGGGATTGATTGGGGAACCTGATGTAAGGAGGAGTCTGATGGGGATCCTTATGTAAGGAGGAGTCTGATGGGGACACTGATGTAAGGGAGGACACTGATGGGAACCCTGGTGTAAAGACTAGGACATACGGGGGACTCTGATAGGGAGTCTGATGTAAGGGAGACTCTAACATGAGGGGAACTCTGATGGGGGCCCTGATTGTAATGGGACTCTGATGGGGACCCTGACGTAAGGGGGGACTCTGATGTAAGGGGGGACCCTGATGGGGACCCTGTTGTAAGAGGGGGCCCTGATGAAAAGACAGCAATGATGGGGCCCCTGATGTAATGGGGCAATAATTGAGGAGTCGGACTCTGATGTAAGGAGGAGTCTGATGAGGAGCTCTAATGGGGACCCTAATGTAAGGGGGGAATCTGATGGGCACCCTGATGTAAGGAGGAGTCTTATGGTGATCCTCATGTAAGGGGTGCTCTGATGGGCACTCTACTGTAAGGGGGGCTCTGATGGGGACCCTGATGTAAGGGGAGCTCTGATGTAAGGGGGGCTCTGATGGGGACCCTGATGTAAGGTACATTTGTTCTGTGAGATTGAGGCAAAAACAAATGTTATTTGTTTTTTTTCCTCTGCTGGATGCCATTCATTTAAAAAGTATAATACCGCATTTGGCCACTAGATGGCGCTAAGTATCACAGAAATTTCCTATTAAACGTAGAGCCATCTAGTGGTCAAATGTAGTAAGTATCTTAGCAATTTCCTAAGATGTTTAGTACCATCTAGTGGTCAAATGCTGTTATTTTTCCATTTTAAATCAATGAAAAACATTCAACCAGCCCGGGAACAAGCCAAATAACAATTATTTTTTGCCTCATTCACATGGAAGGGGTGTACATGAACTGTTCTCCTTTGCAGATACAAAGAATATATTGCCTTCATGTTCATCTGGTTTTGTCTAATCTTACACTGGGAATAACAATATATTAGTGATATCTGGGTTACCTATTGATTGATATGTGATGTCTTCATGGCGGAGGGGCTTTTGTTACAGCACATTTTTGCTTGCAGACCTGAGGAGAGAGAAGAGGAGAGAGAAGAGGAGAGAGAAGAGATCGGGTTTAGAGACGGTTTGGATGAGTACGTTGACCTGTCAGAAGTTGGCCTTCAGACTCTGCAGATATAAGACACAAATAAAGTGTAAGCTCTTGTACCGTACCCTGCAGCCCTTTGACTTTCGCCCCCGGCATGCACAACAATGTTGGTTGAAGGTGTCCCTCTTAGCGAGTCTTCGTAGTGCCAGACCTCGGTATCCAGATTCCCCCGACTTCTACAGAATCAAACACAGAATTATTTCCCGGTGATGATACATAACCAGCACAATTTACCATGGGAATCACAACTCCACTTTATTATCAAAAATTAATTTGCTCCTCCAACACCCCCTCCCCCTACAGCTTCCACAGCCATATACAGTATATATATATATATATATATAAAATACCACAGGATTTCAAGACACCCTCATCAAACAATTGATCCTACCTCTGCGTCAAAATTGTGTATATGCGGATGTTGATTCTATTTAAGCTGCCACTTTAAATGATTAGTATAAAAGCAATACATTTTACCAAAGAAAGAAAGGTAAATAGTAACGATAAATAACACCCGGTGATGACAAAGTGCAAATAGTGATACAAAAGTCCCAAATGTGAATAAATCCACAACATCCGCACTGATGGCCACTGGGGAGGCTGCATTGATGGCAGGGCCGATCCTAGGGTCACAGACGCCTGGGTGCAGAAATATTTCTGGCGCCCCCACAAAAGGGGCGTGGTCATCTTACCAACTCCTCCCCTTTACAAATGTTTCTATGGCAACGACACAAACACAGAGATGCTCCTCTTAGAAGTCTTCCTTACCTTGGGATCCTCCCATGATCTTTTAACAACAAACAGGAAGAGTGTACACTAATGAGACCTGGAGGGGGGTCTCTCTGATGCACACACAGAGGGCTGTCTGTTAGAAAGAGCCCCTAGACATAATACGGTCAAAGATGGCAGACATAATACAGGAGATGATCAGAGACTGCAGACATAATACAGGAGATGATCAGAGACTGCAGACATAGTACAGGAGATGATCAGAGACTGCAGACATAGTACAGGAGATGATCAGAGACTGCACACATAGTACAGGAGATGGTCAGAGACTGCAGACATAGTACAGGAGATGATCAGAGACTGCACACATAGTACAGGAGATGATCAGAGACTGCAGACATAATACAGGAGATGATCAGAGACTGCAGACATAGTACAGGAGATGATCAGAGACTGCAGACATAGTACAGGAGATGATCAGAGACTGCACACATAGTACAGGAGATGGTCAGAGACTGCAGACATAGTACAGGAGATGATCAGAGACTGCACACATAGTACAGGAGATGATCAGAGACTGCAGACATAGTACAGGAGATGGTCAGAGACTGCAGACATGATACAGGAGATGATCAGAGACTGCAGACATAATACAGGAGATGATCAGAGACTGCAGACATAGTACAGGAGATGATCAGAGACTGCAGACATAATACAGGAGATGATCAGAGACTGCAGACATAATATAGGAGATGATCAGAGACTGCAGACATAATACAGGAGATGATCAGAGACTGCAGGCATAATACAGGAGATGATCAGAGACTGCAGACATAATACAGGAGATGATCAGAGACTGCAGACATAGTACAGGAGATGATCAGAGACTGCAGACATAATACAGGAGATGATCAGAGACTGCAGACATAGTACAGGAGATGATCAGAGACTGCAGACATAATACAGGAGATGATCAGAGACTGCAGACATAATATAGGAGAAGGTCGGAGACTGTAGGACAAACCCCCCTCCATTAGTACAGACTCCACAGGACAAACCGCCCCACTCTCCATTAGTACAGACCCCCCCAGGACAACCCCCCTCCATTAGTACAGACCCCCCTAGGACAACCTCCCCTCCATTAGTACAGACCCCCCAGGAAACCCCCCCTCCATTAGTACAGACCCCCCCAGGACAACCCCCCTCCATTAGTACAGACCCCCTTAGGACAGACCCCCCTCCATTAGTACAGACCCCCCCAGGACAACCCCCCTCCATTAGTACAGACCCCCCAGGACAAACCCCCCTCTATTAGTACAGACCCCCCCAGGACAAAGCCCCCCCCTCCATTAGTACAGACCCCCCAGGACAAACCCCCCTCTATTAGTACAGACCCCCCCAAGACAACCCCCCCTCCATTAGTACAGACCCCCCAAGACAAACCCCCCTCCATTAGTACAGACCCCTCAGGACAAAGCCCCCCTCCATTAATACAGACCCCCCCAGGACAACCCCCCTCCATTAGTACAGACCCCCAGGACAACCCCCCTCCATTAGTACAGACCCCCCAGGACAAACCGCCCCCCTCCTCTCCATTAGTACACACCCCCCCAGGAAACCCCCCCTCCATTAGTACAGATCCCCTTAGGACAGACCCCCCTCTATTAGTAGAGACCCCGCCTCCATTAGCGTACATAAAAACACCCGGGCGGCAGCTGGAGAGGAGAGGACAGTGTGCAGCCGCGCCGCCCGGGTGGAGAGCAGATGGAGACAGGCTTGGACGGGAGTGAAAGACAGAGGAGGGGAACATGTGTCAGGCACCGACCACCCCCCCCCAGCGATGTTACTGTGCGGCTGGTCTCTCCCCACACAGAGACCAGCCGCTCCGATCTCCTTCTCTGACAGGAGGAGGGGGGGGATGCGCTGCCGCTTGAGCCTCGAAAACTACAGCGGCGGCTGTGACCTGCGGAGGGAGCCGCCTCTGGACACAGAGAGGAGGAGGAGGAGGAGGAGGGAGGGGAGCACTCTGGCGCTTCAGCGCCCACACCTCTCTGGTGCCCAGGTGCACTGCACCCCGTGCACCCCGTCTGGGATCGGCCCTGATTGATGGCCACTGGTGAGGCTGCATTGATGGGCACTGGTGAGGCTGCATTGATGGGCACTGGTGAGGCTGCATTGGTGGGCACTGATGAGGCTACATTGAAAAAACAAGTAGGTATGGATGATTAGCTGATTCGGTGGTTCAATGGGCCACTTACCTGGACTTGCCCCCTGGGCTTAAGGCTGCCAGTCCTCCCCTGGTTACACTATATAACGCCCAATGATGACAAAGTGCAAATAGTGATACAAAAGCCCCAAATGTGAATAAATCCACAACATAACAGGCGTATTCATCAGTCCATGAAAGTAAATCCAGATACTGTCCACACCACGCCATGTGTCACGCGTGTCACCGCTCCCCCATAAGATGTTCACTCACCAGCGGTATTTGCCCCACACTCTCATGCTTGGCAATAAGGCATTGTACCCCTCAGGGATATTAGTGGTCCACAGCCTATCCTCCACTCTCATGGATGAATGAGTAGTTCCCGTGTATAAAGAACATAAAAGGAGACTCCAATAGTGCAAAGACATCTGATAAGTTTATTTGTAATAGAATAAAAACAGGCCACAGGTTACATAGTTACATAGTTACATAGTAGGTGAGGTTGAAAAAAGACACAAGTCCATCAAGTCCAACCTATGTGTGTGATTATGTGTCAGTATTACATTACATATCCCTGTATATTGCGGTCATTCAGGTGATTATCTAATAGTTTCTTGAAGCTATCAATGCTCCCCGCTGAGACCACCGCCTGTGGAAGGGAATTCCACATCCTTGCCGCTCTTACAGTAAAGAACCCTCTACGTAGTTTAAGGTTAAACCTCTTTTCTTCTAATTGTAATGAGTGGCCACGAGTCTTATTAAACTCTCTTCTGCGAAAAAGTTTTATCCCTATTGTGAGGTCACCAGTATGGTATTTGTATATTGTGGGGTCACCAGTCCGGTATTTATATATTGTGGGGTCACCAGTCCGGTATTTGTATATTGTGGGGTCACCAGTCCGGTATTTGTAAATTGAAATCATATCCCCTCTCAAGCGTCTCTTCTCCAGAGAGAATAAGTTCAGTGCTCACAACCTTTCCTCATAACTAAGATCCTCCAGACCCTTTATTAGCTTTGTTGCCCTTCTTTGTACTCGCTCCATTTCCAGTACATCCCTCCTGAGGACTGGTGCCCAGAACTGGACAGCATACTCCAGGTGCGGCCGGACCAGAGTCTTGTAGAGCGGGAGAATTATCGTTTTATCTCTGCAGTTGATCCCCCTTTTAATGCCAATATTCTGTTTGCTTTGTTAGCAGCAGCTTGGCATTGCATGTCATTGCTGAGCCTATCATCTACTAGGACCCCCAGGTCCTTTTCCATCCTAGATTCCCCCCAGAGGTTCTCCCCCCAGTGTATAGATTGCATTCATATTTTTGCCACCCAAATGCATTATTTTACATTTTTCTACATTGAACCTCATTTGCCATGTAGTCGCCCCTCCCATTAATTTGTTCAGGTCTTTTTGCAAGATTTCCACATCCTGCGGAGAAGTTATTGCCCTGCTTAGCTTAGTATCGTCTGCAAATACAGAGATTGAACTGTTTATCCCATCCTCCAGATCATTTATGAACAAATTAAATAGGATTGGTCCCAGCACAGAACCCTGGGGAACCCCACTACCCACCCCTGACCATTCTGAGTACTCCCCATTTATCACCACCCTCTGAACATGCCCTTGTAGCCAGTTTTCAATCCATGTACTCACCCTATGGTCCATGCCAACGCACCTTATTTTGTACAGTAAACGTTTATGGGGAACTGTGTCAAATGCTTTTGCAAAATCCAGATACACCACGTCTACGGGCCTTCCTTTATCTAGATGGCAACTCACCTCCTCATAGAAGGTTAATAGATTGGTTTGGCAAGAACGATTCTTCATGAATCCATGCTGATTACTGCTAATGATATCGTTCTTATTACTAAAATCTTGTATATAGTCCCTTATCATCCCCTCCAAGAGTTTACATACTATTGATGTTAGGCTAACTGGTCTGTAATTCCCAGGGATGTTTTTTGGGCCCTTTTTAAATATTGGTGCTACATTGGCTTTTCTCCAATCAGCTGGAACCATTCCAGTCAATAGACTGTCTGTAAAAATTAGGAACAACGGTCTGGCAATCACCTGACTGAGTTCCCTAAGTACCCTCGGATGCAAGCCATCTGGTCCCGGTGATTTATTAATGTTAAGTTTCTCAAGTGTAATTTTAATTCCGTCCTCTGTTAACCATGTAGGTGCTTCCTGTGTTGTGTCATGAGGATAAACACTGCAGTTTTGGTTACTGAAGCCCCCCGATTCACTCGTGAAGACTGAGGAGAAGAATAAATTCAATACCTCTGCCATCTCCCCATCCTTTGTAACCAGATGTCCTTCCTCATTCTTTATGGGGCCAATATGGTCTGTCCTCCTTTTTTACTGTTTACATACTTAAAGAATTTTTTGGGATTTTTTTTGCTCTCCTCCGCTATGTGTCTTTCATGTTCTATCTTAGCCATCCTAATTGCACCCTTACATTTCTTGTTGCATTCTTTATAAAGTCTGAATGCTGTGGATGATCCCTCAACCTTGTATTTTTTGAAGGCCTTCTCCTTTGCTTTTATATGCATTTTTACATTGGAGTTAAGCCATCCAGGATGTTTGTTCGCTCTTTTAAATTTATTACCCAATGGGATACATTGGCTAATGCCCTTATTTAATATGCTCTTAAAGCAAACCCATCTCTCCTCCGTATTCTTTGTTCCTAATATTTTATCCCAATTTATGCCTTTTAGCAAGGTTTGTAGTTTAGGGAAGTTGGCTCTTTTGAAATTCAGTGTCTTTGTGTTCCCTTCATGTCTCCTATTTGTGTGATTTATACTGAAACTAATTGACCTGTGATCGCTGTTACCTAAATTGCCCCGTATTTCCACATCTGTGATCAGGTCTGTATTGTTGGTAATCAGTAGATCTAGTAATGTTTTATTTCTAGTTGGTGCGTCTACCATCTGACCCATAAAATTGTCCTGCAAGACATTAAGGAACTGGCGAGCCTTAAATGAATGCGCGGTTCCCTCCGCCCAGTCTATGTCTGGATAATTAAAATCCCCCATTATGATAACACTTCCCATCCTTGCTGCTAATCCAATTTGTGATAGGAGATCCGTCTCCACTTCCTCCCTCAGGTTAGGGGGCCTATAGCATACTCCCAGTATTATTTTCCCCTTAGCTTTATCCCTTTGGAGCTCTACCCATAAGGATTCCACCTCCTCTCTAGCCCCCTCAGTGATGTCATCTCTCACATTCACTTGTACATTATTCTTGATATACAGGCATACCCCTCCCCCTTTTTACCCTCTCTATCCTTGCGGTATAGGGTATACCCTTGAATGTTTGCCAGCCAATCATGAGAGCTGTTGAACCAGGTCTCTGAAATTCCCACAAAATCCAAATCCTCCTCGTACAACAGTATCTCTAGTTCACCCATCTTGTCCGCCAGGCTCCTGGCATTGGTGAACATGCCACATAGTTTAGACCGGTCGCATATTGTCCTCGTATTGGGTGTTTCAAGATTGCAACTAGGACTTGCTACTATACTCACCTTGTGTTTTTGTGCTTTGGTTAACTTACCACTAATGCCCCCAATACTACCCTCTGGAATATCTTCCGCGCTGGCTATCACTGTCTCTGGACCCTCCCCCCCATCGCCTAGTTTGAAAACCCCTCTAACTTTTTGGCCATCTTCATTCCCAGCAGATCTGCACCCTCCTTATTTAGGTGCAGTCCGTCCCTTCTATAGTACCGGTTACCGACTGAGAAGTCGGCCCAGTCCTCCAGGAACCCAAACCCCTCCTTACTACACCAGCTCTTCAGCCACTTGTACATGTAATGCACTCACATGTAGTCAAGCTGTAGTAAGCATATGGTAGAGAACTAAGAAGCCAACATAACATGACCGGGGCGGGCCCAGGGCATAACCTCCGTGTCTCACCCGACCACTGCTGCCGTCCTAGCGAGACGTCACTTCTGGTGCTACTGCTGTCTTGACCTCGGGGTCTCTTCCCTCTTGCCAAGAGGTCCAGACAGCAGTGGGCTAATTAGCACCTAATTAGTGAGGGTCATGCTGCAGCAGTACCAAAAAGAAAGGCCAACAGAGGTTTGCGCAGATAGGCTTACAGTACAGCAAGATGTGCTCGTTTAAGAGAAGGAGTTAAGAGCACAAAGCTTAACGTAGCACCAGAAGTGACGTCTCGCTAGGATGGCAGCAGTGGTCGGGTGAGACACGGAGGTTATGCCCTGGGCCCGCCCCGGTCATGTTATGGTTGGCTTCTTAGTTCTCTACCATATGCTTACTACAGCTTGACTACATGTGAGTGCATTACCTGTGGGCTGTTTTTATTCTATTTCTAATAAACTTATCAGATGTCTTTGTACTATTGGAGTCTCCTTTTATGTTCTTTATACACGGGAGCTACTCATTCATCCATGAGAGTGGAGGATAGGCTGTGGACCACTAATATCCCTGAGGGGTACAATGCCTTATTGCCAAGCATGAGAGTGTGGGGCAAATACCGCTGGTGAGTGAACATCTTATGGGGGAGCGGTGACACGCGTGACACATGGCGTGGTGTGGACAGTATCTGGATTTATCTTTCATGGACTGATGAACACGCCTGTTATGTTGTGGATTTACTCACATTTGGACTTTGTCATCATTGGGTGTTATATAGTGTAACCGGGGGAGGGCTGGCCTTAGGCCTGGGGGGGCAAGTCCAGGTAAGTGGCCCATTGAACCACCGAATCAGCTAATCATCCATACCTACCTGTTTTTTCAATGCAGCCTTATTAGTGCCCATCAATGCAGCCTGATCAGTGCCCAACAGCTCAGCCTCATCAGTGCAGCCTGATCAGTGCCCATCAATGCAGCCTCACCAGTGCCCAACAGCTCAGCCCGATCAGTGCCCAACAGCTCAGCCCGATCAGTGCCCATCAATGCAGCCTGATCACTGCCCACCAATGCAACCTCACCAGTGCCCATCAATGCAGCCTTACCAGTAGCCATCAGTGCAGCCTCATCAGTGCCATCAATGTAGCCTGATTAGTGCCCATCAATGCAGCCTCACCAGTGCCCATCAATGTAGCCTCAACAGTGCCAATCAATGCAGCCTGATCAGTGCCCATCCAATACAACCTCACCAGTGCCCATCAATGCAGCCTGATCAGTGCCCATCAGTGCAGCCTGATCAATGCCCATCCAATGCAGCCTCACCAGTTCCCATCAATGCAGGCTGTTTAGTACCCATCAATGTAGCCTGATTAGTGCTCATCAATGCAGCCTCACCAGTGCCCATCAATGCAGCCTCACCAGCGCCCATCAATTCAGCCTCACCAGTGTTCAGCAATTCAGCCTCAAAAGTGCCAATCAATGCAGCCTGATCAATGCCCATCCAATGCAGCCTCACTAGTGCCCATTAATGTAGCCTGATCAGTGCCCATCAATGCCCATCCAATGCAACCTCACCAGTGCCCATCAATGCAGGCTGATCACTGGGGCAGGGTAAATGGGGTGTATGGGGGGGAGATGGGATGAGGGGGTCAGCTGGGGGTGTCAGGGTCTCTCACCTGGAAGCTCAGCTTAGCTCAGCAGGTCCTTGCATGCCACAGCCTCCTCGGGGGGGGGGGGGGTGATGCTCCTGAGCCAGTCATGCGCCCTGCCTCCCTGGCGTGCCCTGTCTCTAAGACTCTGGGAGTTGTAGTTTCCTCTGCGCGGCTCTCAACACCGAGAGCTTCAGTGCGGACTACAACTCCCAGAATGCAACAGGGGAGGATATGATCTCCATGTATAATACATAAGGGAGGATATGATCTCCATGTATAATACATAAGGGGGATATGATCTCCATGTATAAATACATAAGGAGGGATATGATCACCATGTATAAATACATAAGGGGGGATATGATCTCCATGTATAATACATAAGGGGGATATGATCTCCATGTATAAATACATAAGGGGGGATATGATCTCCATGTATAAATACATAAGGGGGGATATGATCTCCATGTATAAATACATAAGGGGGGATATGATCTCCATGTATAATACATAAGGGAGGATATGATCTCCATGTATAATACATAAGGGGGATATGATCTCCATGTATAATACATAAGGGGGGATATGATCTCCATGTATAATACATAAGGGGGATATGATCTCCATGTATAAATACATAAGGGGGGATATGATCTCCATGTATAATACATAAGGGAGGATATGATCTCCATGTATAATACATAAGGGGGGATATGATCTCCATGTATAATACATAAGGGGGATATGATCTCCATGTATAAATACATAAGGGAGGATATGATCTCCATGTATAATACATAAGGGGGATATGATCTCCATGTATAATACATAAGGGGGATATGATCTCCATGTATAATACATAAGGGAGGATATGATCTCCATGTATAAATACATAAGGGGGGATATGATCTCCATGTATAAATACATAAGGGGGGATATGATCTCCATGTATAATACATAAGGGAGGATATGATCTCCATGTATAATACATAAGGGGGGATATGATCTCCATGTATAATACATAAGGGGGATATGATCTCCATGTATAAATACATAAGGGAGGATATGATCTCCATGTATAATACATAAGGGGGATATGATCTCCATGTATAAATACATAAGGGGGATATGATCTCCATGTAAAAATACATAAGGGGGATATAATCTCCATGTATAAATACATAAGGGGGATATGATCTCCATGTATAAATACATAAGGGGGGATATAATCTCCATGTATAAATACATAAGGGGGGGGGATATGATCTCCATGTATAAATACATAAGGGGGGATATGATCTCCATGTATAAATACATAAGGGGGGATATGATCTCCATGTATAAATACATAAGGGGGATATGATCTCCATGTATAAATACATAAGGGGGGATATGATCTCCATGTATAAATACATAAGGGGGGATATGATCTCCATGTATAAATACATAAGGGGGATATGATCTCCATGTATAAATACATAAGGGGAGATATGATCACCATGTATAAATACATAAGGGGGGATATGATCTCCATGTATAAATACATAAGGGGGATATGATCTCCATGTATAAATACATAAGGGGAGATATGATCACCATGTATAAATACATAAGGGGGGATATGATCTCCATGTATAAATATATAAGGGGGATATGATCTCCATGTATAAATACATAAGGGGGGATATGATCTCCATGTATAAATACATAAGGGGGGATATGATCTCCATGTATAAATACATAAGGGGGGATATGATCTCCATGTATAAATACATAAGGGGGATATGATCTCCATGTATAAATACATAAGGGGAGATATGATCACCATGTATAAATACATAAGGGGGGATATGATCTCCATGTATAAATACATAAGGGGGGATATGATCTCCATGTATAAATACATAAGGGGGGATATGATCTCCATGTAAAAATACATAAGGGGAGATATGATCACCATGTATAAATACATAAGGGGGGATATGATCTCCATGTATAAATATATAAGGGGGGATATGATCTCCATGTATAAATACATAAGGGGGATATGATCTCCATGTATAAATACATAAGGGGGGATATGATCTCCATGTATAAATACATAAGGGGAGATATGATCACCATGTATAAATACATAAGGGGGGATATGATCTCCATGTATAAATATATAAGGGGGGATATGATCTCCATGTATAAATACATAAGGGGGGTATAATCTCCATGTATAAATACATAAGGGGGGATATGATCTCCATGTATAAATACATAAGGGGGATATGATCTCCATGTATAAATACATAAGGGGGATATGATCTCCATGTATAAATACATAAGGGGGGATATGATCTCCATGTATAAATACATAAGAGGGATATGATCTCCATGTATAAATACATAAGGGGGATATGATCTCCATGTATAATACATAAGAGGGATATGATCTCCATGTATAAATACATAAGGGGGATATGATCTCCATGTATAAATACATAAGGGGGATATGATCTCCATGTATAATACATAAGGGGGGATATGATCTCCATGTATAAATACATAAGGGGGGATATGATCTCCATGTATAAATACATAAGGGGGGATATAATCTCCATGTATAAATACATAAGGGGGGATATGATCTCCATGTATAAATACATAAGGGGGGATATGATCTCCATGTATAAATACATAAGGGGGATATGATCTCCATGTATAATACATAAGGGGGGATATGATCTCCATGTATAAATACATAAGGGGGGATATGATCTCCATGTATAAATACATAAGGGGGGATATAATCTCCATGTATAAATACATAAGGGGGGATATGATCTCCATGTATAAATATATAAGGGGGGATATGATCTCCATGTATAAATACATAAGGGGGGATATGATCTCCATGTATAAATACATAAGGGGGATATGATCACCATGTATAAATATATAAGGGGGGATATGATCTCCATGTATAAATACATAAGGGGGGATATGATCTCCATGTATAAATACATAAGGGGGATATGATCACCATGTATAAATATATAAGGGGGGATATGATCTCCATGTATAAATACATAAGGGGGGATATGATCTCCATGTATAAATACATAAGGGGGGGGATATGATCTCCATGTATAAATATATAAGGGGGGATATGATCTCCATGTATAAATACATAAGGGGGGATATGATCTCCATGTATAAATACATAAGGGGGATATGATCTCCATGTATAAATACATAAGGGGAGATATGATCACCATGTATAAATACATAAGGGGGGATATGATCTCCATGTATAAATACATAAGGGGCATATGATCTCCATGTATAAATACATAAGGGGGGATATGATCTCCATGTATAAATACATAAGGGGGGATATGATCACCATGTATAAATACATAAGGGGGGATATGATCTCCATGTATAAATACATAAGGGGAGATATGATCACCATGTATAAATACATAAGGGGGGATATGATCTCCATGTATAAATATATAAGGGGGGATATGATCTCCATGTATAAATATATAAGGGGGGATATGATCTCCATGTAAAAATACATAAGGGGGATATGATCTCCATGTATAAATACATAAGGGGGATATGATCTCCATGTATAAATACATAAGGGGGGATATGATCTCCATGTAAAAATACATAAGGGGGGATATAATCTCCATGTATAAATACATAAGGGGGGATATGATCTCCATGTATAAATACATAAGGGGGATATGATCTCCATGTATAATACATAAGAGGGATATGATCTCCATGTATAAATACATAAGGGGGATATGATCTCCATGTATAAATACATAAGGGGGGATATGATCTCCATGTATAAATACATAAGGGGGATATGATCTCCATGTATAAATACATAAGGGGGGATATGATCTCCATGTATAAATACATAAGGGGGATATGATCTCCATGTATAAATACATAAGGGGGGATATGATCTCCATGTATAAATACATAAGGGGGATATGATCTCCATGTATAATACATAAGGGGGGATATGATCTCCATGTATAAATACATAAGGGGGGGATATGATCTCCATGTATAAATACATAAGGGGGGATATAATCTCCATGTATAAATACATAAGGGGGGATATGATCTCCATGTATAAATATATAAGGGGGGATATGATCTCCATGTATAAATACATAAGGGGGATATGATCTCCATGTATAATACATAAGAGGGATATGATCTCCATGTATAAATACATAAGGGGGATATGATCTCCATGTATAATACATAAGGGGGGATATGATCTCCATGTATAAATACATAAGGGGGGATATGATCACCATGTATAAATACATAAGGGGGATATGATCTCCATGTATAAATACATAAGGGGGATATGATCTCCATGTATAAATACATAAGGGGGGGATATGATCTCCATGTATAAATACATAAGGGGGATATGATCTCCATGTATAAATACATAAGGGGGGATATGATCTCCATGTATAAATACATAAGGGGGATATGATCTCCATGTATAATACATAAGGGGGGATATGATCTCCATGTATAAATACATAAGGGGGGGATATGATCTCCATGTATAAATACATAAGGGGGGATATAATCTCCATGTATAAATACATAAGGGGGGATATGATCTCCATGTATAAATATATAAGGGGGGATATGATCTCCATGTATAAATACATAAGGGGGGATATGATCTCCATGTATAAATACATAAGGGGGATATGATCACCATGTATAAATATATAAGGGGGGATATGATATCCATGTATAAATACATAAGGGGGGATATGATCTCCATGTATAAATACATAAGGGGGATATGATCACCATGTATAAATATATAAGGGGGATATGATCTCCATGTATAAATACATAAGGGGGGATATGATCTCCATGTATAAATACATAAGGGGGGATATGATCACCATGTATAAATATATAAGGGGGGATATGATCTCCATGTATAAATACATAAGGGGGGATATGATCACCATGTATAAATATATAAGGGGGGATATGATCTCCATGTATAAATACATAAGGGGGGGGATATGATCTCCATGTATAAATACATAAGGGGGGATATGATCACCATGTATAAATATATAAGGGGGGATATGATCTCCATGTATAAATACATAAGGGGGGATATGATCTCCATGTATAAATACATAAGGGGGGGGGGATATGATCTCCATGTATAAATACATAAGGGGGGATATGATCTCCATGTATAAATACATAAGGGGGGATATGATCTCAATGTATAAATACATAAGGGGGGATATGATCTCCATGTATAAATACATAAGGGGGATATGATCTCCATGTAAAAATACATAAGGGGGGATATGATCTCCATGTATAAATATATAAGGGGGGATATAATCTCCATGTATAAATACATAAGGGGGGGATATGATCTCCATGTATAATACATAAGGGGGATATGATCTCCATGTATAAATACATAAGGGAGATATGATCTCCATGTATAAATACATAAGGGGGGGATATGATCTCCATGTATAAATACATAAGGGGGGATATGATCTCCATGTATAAATACATAAGGGGGATATGATCTCCATGTATAATACATAAGGGGGGATATGATCTCCATGTATAAATACATAAGGGGGGATATGATCTCCATGTATAAATACATAAGGGGGGATATAATCTCCATGTATAAATACATAAGGGGGGATATGATCTCCATGTATAAATATATAAGGGGGGATATGATCTCCATGTATAAATACATAAGGGGGGATATGATCTCCATGTATAAATACATAAGGGGGATATGATCACCATGTATAAATATATAAGGGGGGATATGATATCCATGTATAAATACATAAGGGGGGATATGATCTCCATGTATAAATACATAAGGGGGATATGATCACCATGTATAAATATATAAGGGGGGATATGATCTCCATGTATAAATACATAAGGGGGGATATGATCTCCATGTATAAATACATAAGGGGGGATATGATCACCATGTATAAATATATAAGGGGGGATATGATCTCCATGTATAAATACATAAGGGGGGATATGATCTCCATGTATAAATACATAAGGGGGGGGATATGATCTCCATGTATAAATACATAAGGGGGGATATGATCACCATGTATAAATATATAAGGGGGGATATGATCTCCATGTATAAATACATAAGGGGGGATATGATCTCCATGTATAAATACATAAGGGGGGGGGGATATGATCTCCATGTATAAATACATAAGGGGGGATATGATCTCCATGTATAAATACATAAGGGGGGATATGATCTCAATGTATAAATACATAAGGGGGGATATGATCTCCATGTATAAATACATAAGGGGGATATGATCTCCATGTAAAAATACATAAGGGGGGATATGATCTCCATGTATAAATATATAAGGGGGGATATAATCTCCATGTATAAATACATAAGGGGGGGATATGATCTCCATGTATAAATACATAAGGGGGGATATGATCTCCATGTATAAATACATAAGGGGGGATATGATCACCATGTATAAATATATAAGGGGGGATATGATCTCCATGTATAAATACATAAGGGGGGATATGATCTCCATGTATAAATACATAAGGGGGGGGGGATATGATCTCCATGTATAAATACATAAGGGGGGATATGATCTCCATGTATAAATACATAAGGGGGGATATGATCTCAATGTATAAATACATAAGGGGGGATATGATCTCCATGTATAAATACATAAGGGGGATATGATCTCCATGTAAAAATACATAAGGGGGGATATGATCTCCATGTATAAATATATAAGGGGGGATATAATCT
Source organism: Aquarana catesbeiana (assembly GCF_042186555.1). Taxonomy (NCBI): domain Eukaryota; kingdom Metazoa; phylum Chordata; class Amphibia; order Anura; family Ranidae; genus Aquarana; species Aquarana catesbeiana. Next base: position 650,302,745 of record NC_133328.1, on the reverse strand, counting down.
CCATGTATAAATACATAAGGGGGGGATATGATCTCCATGTATAAATACATAAGGGGGGATATGATCTCCATGTATAAATACATAAGGGGGGATATGATCACCATGTATAAATACATAAGGGGGGATATGATCTCCATGTATAAATACATAAGGGGGGATATGATCTCCATGTATAAATACACAAGGGGGGATATGATCTCCATGTATAAATACATAAGGGGGGATATGATCTCCATGTATAAATACAGAAGGGGGATATGATCACCATGTATAAATACATAAGGGGGGATATGATCTCCATGTATAAATACATAAGGGGGATATGATCTCCATGTATAAATACATAAGGGGGGATATGATCTCCATGTATAAATACATAAGGGGGGATATGATCTCCATGTATAAATATATAAGGGGGGATATGATCTCCATGTATAAATATATAAGGGGGGATATGATCTCCATGTATAAATACATAAGGGGGGATATGATCTCCATGTATAAATACATAAGGGGGGGATATGATCTCCATGTATAAATATATAAGGGGGGATATGATCTCCATGTATAAATACATAAGGGGGGATATGATCTCCATGTATAAATACATAAGGGGGGGATATGATCTCCATGTATAAATATATAAGGGGGGATATGATCTCCATGTATAAATATATAAGGGGGGATATGATCTCCATGTATAAATATATAAGGGGGGATATGATCTCCATGTATAAATACATAAGGGGGGATATGATCTCCATGTATAAATACATAAGGGGGGGATATGATCTCCATGTATAAATATATAAGGGGGGATATGATCTCCATGTATAAATACATAAGGGGGGATATGATCTCCATGTATAAATACATAAGGGGGGGATATGATCTCCATGTATAAATATATAAGGGGGGATATGATCTCCATGTATAAATACATAAGGGGGGATATGATGACTAATATTTGTAACGGGTTTAATATTTTCAATAAATAAACCTTTTTTTTGTTTAGATTGAATTCAATGGAGTTCCTCAGAAGGAGAATCATCACTCCTATCATCCGCCGTCTCTCCGTCACACACTGACTGCCACCGCCCGGCTCCGATTTTTAGAATCATTATATTATACAAACCTGTAACATTGTAATCATTATATATACATGATAGATAGATATTGATACATACAGCCCCTCCCCCCTGTACTCTGTCCTGGGAACTCACCTCTCCTCCTCCATACTTTCCAGTCCCCTTCCGATCACCATTAGATGGGGTCACCAGCAGAACGCAGACGATGAGAACCCCCAAGATCAGCAGAGTCCTCATAACTGACCCTCCCCCCGATCCTCACTACAGCAACAAGTCAGAAAGACGTCCAATGAGTGACCCCCACCGTCCGTATACCTCTCAGTACTGAGAGCAGTTCTTATATACCACCTTCCCCCTCCCCCTCCCCCGCCCATTTTCCTCCCCTATTCTACCTTGACTTTTGTCTTTTAATTCTATGGACATTTGTCACTGATAAGAATTATTACCGCATTGTGAAGAATACATTTATTTATCACAATGGTGCAGTGGGGGATGGGGGGGGGATGGTAGAGGCAGAAATTGATGGATGATTAGGAGTTCTTTTATTTTATTGGATTATATAAAGTAACAGATGAAGATCCGATTTATCAAACCCCCCGATGTACGCTCCCTGGGCCCATCCCCCCTCTCGGGAATGTAGTCAGGTACGGCTTGCCCGGGTCTCCGGGTTTCGGGACCCCCGACAATGTCTGTGAAGAGGAATACCGGATACAATGGAGGAATATGGATCTCAGTGGAGCTTCTACTAGATTATATGGGTGGGGGGGGAGGGGGTGCAGGGCAAAGAGCTTTGAAAAAGCGGAGCTCTGACCGCCGGACCCGGGGGGGGGGGGTTATAGTGTAACTTTTATTACAGCTCCAGGTGAGAGGTGAAGTGGCACCAGGACCGGGGCAAGGGGTGGGCAGGAGGGGCGGCTGTGCTGGGCATGGACAGGGGGTGGGTGGGCAGGAGGGGCGGCTGTGCTGGGCATGGACAGGGGGTGGGTGGGCAGGAGGGGCGGCTGTGCTGGGCATGGACAGGGGGGGGTGGGCAGGAGGGGCGGCTGTGCTGGGCATGGACGGGGGAGGGGGTGGGCAGGATGGGCGGCTGTGCTGGGCATGGACGGGGGGGTGGGCAGGAGGGGCGGCTGTGCTGGGCATGGACAGGGGGGGGTGGGCAGGAGGGGCGGCTGTGCTGGGCATGGACGGGGGAGGGGGTGGGCAGGAGGGGCGGCTGTGCTGGGCATGGACGGGGGGGGTGTGCAGGAGGGGCGGCTGTGCTGGGCATGGACGGGGGGGGTGGGCAGGAGGGGCGGCTGTGCTGGGCATGGACAGGGGGGGGTGGGCAGGAGAGGCGGCTGTGCTGGGCATGGACGGGGGAGGGGGTGGGCAGGAGGGGCGGCTGTGCTGGGCATGGACGGGGGAGGGGGTGGGCAGGAGGGGCGGCTGTGCTGGGCATGGACGGGGGGGGTGGGCAGGAGGGTTTGGCTGTGCTGGGCATGGACGGGGGGGTGGGCAGGAGGGGTGGCTGTGCTGGGCATGGACAGGGGGGGGGTGGGCAGGAGGGGCGGCTGTGCTGGGCATGGACGGGGGGGGTGGGCAGGAGGGGTGGCTGTGCTGGGCATGGACAGGGGGGGTGGGCAGATGGGGCGGCTGTGCTGGGCATGGACAGGGGGGGTGGGCAGGAGGGGCGGCTGTGCTGGGCATGGACGGGGGAGGGGGTGGGCAGGAGGGGCGGCTGTGCTGGGCATGGACAGGGGGGGGTGGGCAGGAGGGGCGGCTGTGCTGGGCATGGACGGGGGGGTGGGCAGGAGGGGTGGCTGTGCTGGGCATGGACGGGGGGGGTGTGCAGGAGGGGCGGCTGTGCTGGGCATGGACGGGGGGGTGGGCAGGAGGGGCGGCTGTGCTGGGCATGGACAGGGGGGGGGTGGGCAGGAGGGGCGGCTGTGCTGGGCATGGACGGGGGAGGGGGTGGGCAGGAGGGGCGGCTGTGCTGGGCATGGACGGGGGAGGGGGTGGGCAGGAGGGGCGGCTGTGCTGGGCATGGACGGGGGGGGTGGGCAGGAGGGTTTGGCTGTGCTGGGCATGGACGGGGGGGTGGGCAGGAGGGGTGGCTGTGCTGGGCATGGACAGGGGGGGGGTGGGCAGGAGGGGCGGCTGTGCTGGGCATGGACGGGGGAGGTGGGCAGGAGGGGTGGCTGTGCTGGGCATGGACAGGGGGGGTGGGCAGATGGGGCGGCTGTGCTGGGCATGGACAGGGGGGGTGGGCAGGAGGGGCGGCTGTGCTGGGCATGGACGGGGGAGGGGGTGGGCAGGAGGGGCGGCTGTGCTGGGCATGGACAGGGGGGGGTGGGCAGGAGGGGCGGCTGTGCTGGGCATGGACGAGGGGGTGGGCAGGAGGGGTGGCTGTGCTGGGCATGGACAGGGGGGGGTGGGCAGGAGGGGCGGCTGTGCTGGGCATGGACGGGGAGGTGGGCAGGAGGGGTGGCTGTGCTGGGCATGGACAGGGGGGGTGGGCAGATGGGGCGGCTGTGCTGGGCATGGACAGGGGGGGGGTGGGCAGGAGGGGCGGCTGTGCTGGGCATGGACAGGGGGGGGGTGGGCAGGAGGGGCGGCTGTGCTGGGCATGGACGGGGGAGGGGGTGGGCAGGAGGGGCGGCTGTGCTGGGCATGGACAGGGGGGGTGGGCAGGAGGGGCGGCTGTGCTGGGCATGGACAGGGGGGGTGGGCAGGAGGGGCGGCTGTGCTGGGCATGGACAGGGGGGGTGGGCAGGAGGGGCGGCTGTGCTGGGCATGGACAGGGCGGACAAATCAGCCACTAAGTGACACTTTTTGGGGACCAGTGACACTAATACAGTGATCGGTGCTAAAAATATGCACTGTCACTGTACTAATGACACTGGCAGGGAAGGGGGTTAACATCAAGGGGCAATCAAAGGGCTCAATGTGTCCCCAGGGAGTGCTTGCTAACTGTGTGGGGGGAGGTGCTTTTACTGTAATGCCGCATACACACGATCGGAAATTCGGCCAGCAAAAGACCGGTGTGAGCTTTTGGTCGGAAAATGCGACCGTGTGTAGTACGCTCCATCGGACTTTTGCTGGCCGAATTCCAGCCAGCAAAAAAGATTGAGAGCAGGTTCTCAATTTTTCGGTTGGTAAAAGCTCCTATCCGAAAATGCGATCGCCTGTACAAATTCCGACGCGCAAAATTTCTCCGCATGCTCGGCAACAATTCAACGCATGCTCGGAAGCATTGAACTTCATTTTCTCGGCTCGTCGTAGTGTTGTACGTCACCGTGTTCTTGACGGTTGAAAGTTCAGCGACCTTTTGTGTGACCCGTGTGCATGCAAGGCAAGCTTGAGCGGAATCCCGTCAGAAAAGCCGCCATATCTTTTTTCGACGAGAAGTCCGATCGCGTGTACGCGGCATAAGAAGGGAGCGATCCGCGTTCCTGCTTAGCAGAAACACAAGACCTCCGTCTTCCCCTCTCACAGAACGGAGATCTGAATGGTTCACATAGGCCGACCGCCGTTCTGTCTGCCTCGGGAACGATCGGCTGATTGGCTGCCGCTGTGACCAATCACTGCCGGAGCTGGTCGGGTGCGCCCCAGACCCCGGAAGAGCGAAATCAGGCCCAGGTACGAGATTTGGCGCAGTGTATGTACGCCGGGCGGTCCAGAAGCGGTTAAACGTGATAAACTCGTCCTAAATTGACATGGATGTGCAAATAAAGTCCATAGAGATTGTACAAACACTGTAACACTTCTATGGACTTTATTTGCACAGACAATTCAGGACGAGTTTTTCATGTTTGATGCACTTTTATTGTGTCTTTTATGTGATTTATTAATCTAGCACAAGGGGGCAGCGCACTTCTTATGATTGGACGGAGCTTGTTACACCTCCTCCCCCTCCTCCTCGGATTGGTGATTTAGAGACGCCGCTGTCCGTTTGACTTTTTATTGTATTTGTTTTACTTGTTTTTTTGTCACTAAGGTTTACAGATTTTTTTTTTTTTTTTTGCAAGCGCGTGAATATTAATTTTAGATGTATTACTATGTATCATATGATAAAAGATGGATCTGAGACTACTGGATAATCAACCAATGTAGAAAACCGATTCGTCCAACTGAACGGGGTACCTCCACTTTATCTGAAAGGGGGGGACAAGAAGAGTTGTAAAGGAGGACCAATCACGGTGTGTGTAATTGGTGATGTAAGTATTACTAGTATATTTTCTGTACCGATCAGTATCTCGATTGCGATCAAAACTAAACTACTGTCCACAAAAATGCAACTCACTCACTTTTTTTTAACCAAAGACACATACACTATATTGGCAAAAGTATTGGGACGCCTGCCTTTACACGCAGACGAACTTTAATGGCATCCCAGTCTTAGTCCGGAGGGTTCAATATTGAGTTGGCTCCGCCCTTTGCAGCTATAACAGCTTCACCTCTTCTGGGAAGGCCGTCCACAAGGTTTAGGAGGGTGTCTATGGGAATGTTTGACCATTCTTCCAGAAGCACATTTGTGAGGTCAGGCACTGATCTTGGACGAGAAGGCCTGGCTCGCAGTCTCCGCTCTAATTTATCCCAAAGGTGTTCTATCGGGTTGAGGTCAGGACTCTGTGCAGGCCAGACAAGTTCCTCCAGCCCAAACTCACTCATCCATGTCTTTATGGACCTTGCTTTGTGCACTGGTCCAAATCATTAGGTGGAGGGGGGATTATGGTGTGGGGGGAGGAGGGATTATGGTGTGGGGGTTGTTTTTCAGGGGTTGGGTTTGGCCCCTTAGTTCCAGTGAAAGGAACTCTTAAGGCGTCAGCATACCAAGACATTTTGGACAATTTTATGCTCCCAACTTTGTGGGAGGAGTTTGGGGACGGCCCCTTCCTGTTCCCAACATGACTGCCCACCAGTGCACAAAGCAAGGTCCATAAAGACATGGATGAGCGAGTTTGGGGTGGAGGAACTTGACTGGCCTGCACAGAGTCCTGACCTCAACCCGATAGAACACCTTTGGGATGAATTTAGAGCGGAGACTGTGAGCCAGGCCTTCTCATCCAACATCAGTGCCTGACCTCACAAATGCTCTTCTGGAAGAATGGTCAAACATTCCCATGGACACCCTCCTAAACCTTGTGGACGGCCTTCCCAGAAGAGGTGAAGCTGTTATAGCTGTAAAGGGCGGAGCCAAATCAATATTGAACCCTCCGGACTAAGACTGGGATGTCATTACAGTTCATGTGCGTGTAAAGACAGGTGTCCCAATACTTTTGGTGATATAGTGTATATTGTATTGTCATCTAATGTACCTAATCGGGGTGATGGGTTTGTGCTACAAATGCTATACTGAAAAGATCAAACTTATATTTGTCATCATTGGTGATGCAAACCATCTGTGCCCCCCCCCCCTTTTCTATTTATTTTTTTCTCCCCTTTTTTTATCCCTTATTTTACCTCTTTCCCTTGATTTCATACCTTCCTTTATAAGTATTGAAAATTCATACAAATGGGAATACAAGGTGTTACTGCTCCGAATGGAGACAGTCATCGTAATAACAAACACAAAAAGGGCGCAGCGACCTCGTGTATTATACAACACGCAATTACTCAAATCAGATATTACACTCACAATAGAAGAGATGAAATATTGTCCTACAACAGCCTTGAGGTCCTGGTCACATTGACCCGCCACAGACTGGAAATGGAGCGGCCCCAAAAATTCTCCACCCAAAACTGATCATCAGCTCGGAGTGTGGACAAGTCTTGGTTGTCACGATCAAACTCTCCTTACTGCACGGGGATCGTCTACATTGTGAGGAGGAATGAGAACAAATGATCTCTGGTAAAACCAGGGCCTCCCCTCTTCTAAGTCACCCCTTGTCTCTGCCCCCTACTCATCTCCAAGTATCTTCCCTTGGTTCCACCCCCTACCCACCTCCAAGCACTATCCCTTTATTCCAATACCCATGCACCTTCAAGCACAGCCCCCTTGATCCACCCCCTACCCACCTCCAAGGACCATCCCTTTGATCCACCCCCTACCCACCTCCAAGGACCATCCCTTTGTTCCAACCCCTACCCACCTCCAAGCACCGACCCTTTGATCCACCCCCTACCCATCTTCAAGAACCATCCCTTAGATCCACCATTTACCCACCTCCAAGGACCACCCCTTTGTTCCACCCCCTACCCACCTCCAAGCACAGCCCCTTTGTTCCACCCCCTACCCACCTCCAAGCACCATCCCTTTGTTCCACCCCCTACCCACCTCCAAGCACCATCCCTTTGATCCACCGTTTACCCACCTCCAAGGACCATCCCTTTGTTCCACCCCTACCCACCTCCAAAGACCATCACTTTGTTCCACCCTCTACCCACCTCCAAGCACAGCCCCTTTGTTCCACCCCCTACCCACCTCCAAGCACAGCCCCCTTGATCCACCCCCTACCCACCTCCAAGGACCATCCCTTTGTTCCACCCCTACCCACCTCCAAAGACCATCACTTTGTTCCACCCTCTACCCACCTCCAACCACAGCCCCCTTGATCCACTCCCTACCCATCTTCAAGAACCATCCCTTTGATCCACCGTTTACCCACCTTCAAGAACATCCCTTTGATCCACCCCTACCCACCTCCAAGCATCATCCCTTTGCTCCATCCTCTACTCAGCTTTAAGCACCATCACCTTGTTCCACCCCCTACTCACCTCAAAGCATCGCCCCTTTGTTCCACCCCCCACCTCCTAGTACCAGCCATTTTAGAGAATACAGAACCAGGTATTATTTTGTGTTGCTATTGTTGCTGGCAACAGTAGACCCTTGTCAGCAACAATAAATCTCCCCAACAACAATATACCCCCCCCATACAACAACCTCTCCAGCAACAATAGGCCTTCTGTCAGCAACAATAGATCTCCCAGCAGCCAGGAACAATAGATCTCTCCTTCAACAGTAGATCCCACCAGCAACAATAGACCCCCGCCAGCAACAATAGACCCCCACCAGCAACAAAAGGCCCCCGCCAGCAACAATAGACCCCCGCCAGCAACAATAAATCCCCCCAGCAACATAAAACCCCCCACAACAAATTTCACAGCAACAAAAGATGATTCCCATCAACAGGAGACCCCCCAGAACCAATAGATCCTCTTGCAGCCAGCATCAAGAGACCCTTCAGCACACCCCAGCACCCCTTGCTAGAAATGCTGGAAATGTGTTTCCTCGCATTCCTGCTGAAAAAAAGCCCTGGATATAATGGCCGGTGATGTTTTTACTTGTCCCCTTCATAGCCGGCGTTTGATTTGTATGCAAAAAGAGGACCAGCTCTGGGCTGGTGAAAACCCTTATTGGTGAGCAGCAACCTCACTGGGAAGCAGTGATGAGCCAATTGTACCTGCAGGCCAGGACTGGCCATATGGCACATCGGCACTTGCCCAGTCGGCCTGGGGTAGCCGGGTCACTTGTCCTTGTGGGGCCCAAGACAGCTAGGCTGCTCCTTGAGCCCACAACACTCACCCAGCATCTCTGCAGCTGACCGGCTGCCAGTTAAGTTCAGCCGCCGGGGCCGGGGGGGGGGGGGGGGTGGAAACTACAGGTCAGCTGACCTATGACCATGATAGGGGGGAGCTGGATGAGAAACCCACCTCAGAGAAAATGAGTGTGGTTCCCCGTGTGCATGGATAGGAGGAGCGGTGGGGGCAGCTGCATATAGAATAATCAATCTCTAAATTTTCCTCCTGCAGCCTCTGAAAGCCGGCTTCTTCTCCTTTCCCTCCCGCAGGCATTCAGAGGCTGCAGGACAAAAATTGAGAGATTGTTTCTTCTACATGCAGCTGCCCCCACCGCTCCTCCTATCCAGCTTCTTTATGCTGCCCCCCCTTGCTTGTCGCCCCCCCAGTGCACTCCGTATCTCTCACTGCTCTCAGGATCCCCCCCCCCATGCTCGTCAGGTGCCCCCCAGTGCTTTCTGACCCCCCAGTGTTCTCTGACCCCCTTGTGCTTTCCGACCCCACTTTGCTCTCTGGCCCACCCATGTTCTCCGGCCCCCCTTGCCCCCCCCCTCTGCCGGGTTCCCCCCTCCCCTCTCCCACCAGTTGCGGGGTGCTCACTCTAAAATGCCTATTTTTTGTCCCTGGGTTCAGTTTAAGCAAGGTTTGGTGAACATGAGTAAAAAGGGTGCTGAATCTGAACCCAATGAAGCCAGTGGGAGCTGAATCCCCCGAAGTCCCCAGATAATGGCAGGAATGAGTCATTGGTTGTTAGGATGCCTGCGGGCGCCGGCTCCTTAACAACCGGCTAAAAATGCACCAAAAATTCATGTACATGCATTGTTGGTGCGTTTGCATTGAAGTCTATGGAGCCAAAATCCCACCGCAACCACACCAAAGTAGTACTAGACCCCTTTGCGCTGTGCTCACTGTGCAGTGTTAATGTGAACGGGCACCATAGGAAGTCATGTGATTTCCATTGTCATGAGATTCTGTGCAACTCATGTCACATCTGAAGTCACGCCAGTGTGAACCCGGCCTAACAGGCCGTACAGGGAAACGATTTCTCCTGCTCCTGGGTCTGGATGAAAATGAGGAGCATCCCCCACATAGATGGGACAATAATCTATGGAAACAGATTATCAGAAAAACACATTTTAAATCAACTGGCGATAATTCCTATCCTCACTATATAGTGGGGGAAAATAACAATCGTCTTAAACCCCTCATTAACCGGAAGGTACCCAGGAACCCCATACCACAGATGGATCCCAACCACCTTGTATACCAGCCTTCTTCTCTTCCTCCAAAGACCCACCACTGCCGGGCTGTCCTGACAGCCCAACTGACATAATGACCAAACATAGGGAGGGCGGGTGGGAATCTCCTCGCTCTCTGCACTAAACTGACGTCACTTCCTGCTTCTTCCTAGCACTAACTTCCCCCAGTCTCCTCCCGTCTCTAAATCGCCTCCCTTTTCTTAAAGGAGCGCCACCAAGCTTACCCCTGTCTGTCCTGCTGTCCTGCCTCCGTCATGCCGTCCCTCCGCCTATGTATTTTCTACTTTTGCTCCGGGACTCCCTTTCAAACCTCACCATCATGGGCAAGACCAAAGAGCTGTCAGAGGACGTCGGGGACAAGATTGGTGACCTACACAAGGCTGGAATGGGCTACAAGACCATCAGCAAGAAGCTTGGTGAGAAGGAGACAACTCTGTAGGAGCGATTGGAAGAAATACAAAATAACCATCAATTGCCCTCAGTCTGGAGCTCCAAACAGGGTTTCGCCTCATGGGGTGAGGATGGTCATAAGAAAAGTGAGGGATCCGCCCAGAACTACACGGGAGGAGCTTGTGAATGGTCTCAAGGTAGTTGGGACCACAGTCACCAAACAAACCCTTGGTAATACAATACGCCACCATGGATTGAAATCCTGCAGCGCCTGCAAGGTCCCCCTCCTCAGGAAGACACATGTACAGGAACGTCTGAAGTGGAAACTGTAGTCTAGAGGAGAATCTACTGCAGGGGTCTAAAACTGGTGGCCTTCCAGCTGCTGCAGAACTACAAGTCCCCTCATTACTTTGCCCGAGGGAGTCATGCTTGTAACTGTCAGCCTTGCAAGGCCTCGTGGGAGGCTGGAGGGACGCCAGTTTGAGACCCCTGCTCTACTGTAATCAAGAGCTTTTGAACTGCATTTCCCAGAGGGGATATTGCTGGGAGGAGGGGAGCTGCATTTTCTGAGGCTGTAGAGGACACAGCTTCTTCTTTCCCTGAGGGAGATCAGAGAGAACACATTGCTGTCCAGTGTGCACCTTCATGGCTGCAGCAGGATCCAGAGTGCTTAGTGCAGGCAGGGTCACCCGGGTGCAAAGCAGAGAGGGGACTAATCGCTGTATGTAACCAGACTATTCTCATGTGCACCAATTGCACAACTGGGCCCCAATGCTAGCCGGCTGAAGAGTTAGGACTTAAGACTGTCCTTTTACAGCTGCTAGACAGAGACCTTCACCTATTGCTCATGCCAAAAGGTACCTCTCAGGGGACATTGCACCATATCCAGCTATTCTCCTAGAGTGCCCTCTAGACTAGTTATAGTATTATTATTCACACTGCAGTTGATGTTTATATACACTTTTTATTGCTGACTTTGCTGATTTATGAGGTAATTCCAGTCTAGTGGTGCAGAACTCTATTCTAAGCTACCTTGGTATTATACTGTCTAGCAGAAAGTGTCAGAACCATAGGCGTGGGCATGGGGTGTGCCGGCTGTGCCTGGGCACACCCTAATCACCCGTTCTGTCTTCTGAGATCTGCTTTGAAATGCATACAAGGAGTGTGTAGCCCGCACTCTCTGTGAAACAGTTTCACATGCAGCCGACCATGAGGCTTGGCAGAGCAGCTCAGTGTATGAAACTGTCGGGTAATGTAACTGCTTGCAACTAGAGAGAGATCAGCTGTCAAAACTCAGCAGTGATGTCGGGGGTGGGCGGGACCAAACAGCTATCAGTGCCAATCAGTGCTGCCCATTAGTGTCCATTAGTGCTGCCTATCATTGCTGCCCATTGGTGTCCATCAGTGCTGCCTATCAGTGCTGCTTATTAGTGCCTATCAGTGCTGCCCATTGGTGTCCATCAGTGCTGCCTATCAGTGCCAATCAATGCTGCCAATCAGTGCCAAACAGTGTCAATCAATGCTGCCAGTCAGAGCCCAGCAGTACTGCCTATCAGTGCTGCCAGTCAGTGCCACCTATCAGTCCCCATCAGTGCTGCCAATTAGTGCCCACCAACGCTGCCAATCAGTGCAGCCTATCAGTGCCAACCAGTGCCACCTATCAGTGCCCATCAGTGCTGCCAATCAGTGGATGGGGAGATGAACTCAGCAGCCAGGTACATTGTCCATGGGGGGGGCTTGGTGGGGCACAACTGAAATCCGTTGATGTTTATTAATAGCACATGCCGATCTTTAGTATAATAGGTGATCACCACACTGCTATTTACAATAAACTACTGGAGGGAAAACAAAAAAGCATCAGTAAAAGGCCGCTAAGCACTGTTATGTGTTCCCACATCAGGAAAAAAAAAAAGTGCAGCGCTAACTTACTGATCAATAATGGTGGAACCCTCTAATGTATGAAAATCTCAATAAACTTCAATATTATCACAATACCGATCTCTATGATACGTAACGTCACATATAATACACATCACACTGAAAACAAGAGATAACAAATGAAACTTATCAGGGATGGTGGAAACCCCTCTACAGATAATTGTAATACAAAGTAACTTCAAATGCAACAATTTTTCAGTTGGGAGGTTCCCAGCATTATAACACTTTGGAATTTTTATTTTTTAGATTGTTACACTTCATTTTATATGTTTTAGTTACTATTATAATGTGAATTTTTGCACTTAAAGTTAATTTTCCACCACCCTTGCTAAGTCCATTTCTTTATGGACCTTGCTTTGTGCACTGGTGGGCAGTCATGTTGGGAACAGGAAGGGGTCATCCCCAAACTGTCCCCACAAAGTTGACAGCATGAAATTGTCCAAAATGTCTTGGTATGCTGACGCCTTAAGAGTTCCCTTCACTGGAACTAAGGGGCCAAACCCCACCCCTGAGGAGCCAAGCCCAACTCCTGGAAAAACAATTTCACACCATAATCCCCCCTCCACCAAATGATTTGGACTAGACCACAAAGCAAGGTCCATAAAGACATGGATGAGCGAGTCTGGGGCGGAGGAACTTGACTGGCCTGCACAGAGTCCTGACCTCAGCCCAAAAGAACACCTTTGTGATGAATTCGAGCGGAGACTGCGAGCCTTCTCGTCTAACATCAGTGCCTGACCTCACAAATGCGTTTCTGGAAGAATGGTCAAACCTTCCCATAGACACCCTCCTAAACCTTGTGGACGGCCTTCCCAGAAGAGGTGAAGCTGTTATAGCTGCAAAGGGTGCGGTTGTTTTTCAGGGGTTGGGTTTGGCCCCTTAGTTCCAGTGAAGGGAACTCTTAAGGGGTCAGCATACCAAGACATTATGGACAATTTCATGCTCCCAACTTTGTGGGAACAGTTTGGGGACGGCCCCTTCCTCTTCCAACATGACTGCCCACCAGTGCACAAAGCAAGGTCCATAAACACATGGATGAGTGAGTTTGGGGTGGAGGAACTTGACTGGCCTGCACAGAGTCCTGACCTCAACCCGATAGAACACCTTTGGGATAAATTAGAGAGGAGACTGCGAGCCAGGCCTTCTCGTCCAACATCAGTGCCTGACCTCACAAATGCGCTTCTGGAAGAATGGTCAAACATTCCCATAGACACACTCCTAAACCTTGTGGACGGCCTTCCCAGAAGAGGTAAAGCTGTTATAGCTGTAAAGGGTGGGCCAACTCAATACTGAACCCTGTGTGTGTAAAGGCAGGTGTCCCAATACTTTTGACAATGTAATGTGTGTGTGTGTGTATATATGGGAAGCGCCACGTCTATGCAATTACGAGATTGCAGACGCGGCGCTTTATTTGCCGGCTTTTGTCCCGCCTTGCCGTGCTGTCCGATGCACCGAGTAGCTTCCGCCTGGCGCTCGTGGTATCTATTACTACGGCCGGGCGGTTTGATTGACATCTGAGTTAGAAGTCACTTCCTGTTTTCTCTCTCCCATTGCGCCCGAGAGAGAAAACCGGAAGTATGAGGAGAAGACTCCTCCATCGCTACTGCCAGTGGAAGGAGACACAGCAGGAGAGGACAACACAGCAAGGTAAGTACCGCTGTGCTCCCGCGGAGAAGGGGGGTTTGATATAACACAGGCTGCATTTAATGGGACACAGGCTGCATTTTATACGACACAGGCTGCATTTGATGTGACACAGGCTGCATTTGATGGGACATAGTGAAGCTGTATTTCATGGGACACAGGCTGCATGTAAGGAGGGACTCCGCTGGGGGCACCTGATGTAAGGACAGACTCCGCTGGGGGCACCTGATGTAAGGACAGACTCCGCTGGGGGCACCTGATGTAAGGAGGGACTCTGCTGGGGGCACCTGATGTAAGGACAGACTCCGCTGGGGGCACCTGATGTAAGGACAGACTCCGCTGGGGGCACCTGATGTAAGGAGGGACTCTGCTGGGGGCACCTGATGTAAGGACAGACTCCGCTGGGGGCACCTGATGTAAGGACAGACTCCGCTGGGGGCACCTGATGTAAGGAGGGACTCTGCTGGGGGCACCTGATGTAAGAAAAGGAACTCCACTGGGGGCACCTGATGTAAAGAGGGACTCCACTGGGGGCACCTGATGTGGAGTTGTTGTGTAGGATCTGGGCCTGCTGTCCCTCCCTCCCTCTCCCTCCATCCCTCGTTCATCTCAGACGCTAACCACACCACCTTAGAGCCACGCCCACTATTTTGGTGAAACCACACCCATTTTCACCAAGTGGGAGGGGTCAAAAAGGAAGGGCGGGGTCTGGCGCCCCCCCAATCCTAAAACTTCACCAGCCGCCACTGCCATTACAAATCCTTCATATCTCAAACTTTCTGTCTACCTTACCACCTGCCAACACATTTCTGCTTCACTTACAACGTTTGAAAAGGGTTTGCCCTTTTGCTCTCATATAAACTCTTATGCCTTGTACACACGATCGGATTGTTGTCCAATAAAACCGTGGACTTTTGTCCGAAGGGCGTTGGCCCAAACTTGTCTTGCACAGCCACACAATTATTGGCCAACAATTACGAACGTAGTGACGTACTACCTGGGTTTTCAGCTCTTTAGCGCCACCCTTTGGGCTCCTTCTGCTAATTTTGTGTCAGTAGAAGTTTGGTGAGTGTTGATTCACACGTTTATTTTCGCGTTTTTCATTTAGTTTCTGAACGGCCGTTCGTCAACCAGCCACGTTGCGGAATCGGAGGAGATAACGTGTTATTTATTATTGGCCTTGGAGTTATTGCTTTGACATTATTTTTTGGTTGAATAATAATGATTTGATTTGGTATATTTTCTATATTTTTGGATGCATAGAATGCACTTTTTGGTGAAGTTCTATTGGCAGATTTCATGTCTAATTTTATTTGTTTTCTTTTTTTAATGCACGATAAAATAATTGTGGAGAATAATATTTGGCTTTGTGTTTTACTTCAAATGACAGTTTGGGAGTAGACAGTTACATTTTATAAAATACAATGTAACATTGACAAGGGAAACCAACATAGTTGTATCTTTGATATTAAAAACTACAGGATAATAATGGTGTTGTGGTTTTTGGTTGCCCAAAAAAAAAACATAATAATATTATTCTTGATATCACTAGAAGAAAAAAAAGCCTTTGAAAATGTGTTTGCAAAAACTCCATCAGTATCACCAGCAAAGCAGCTTCATTATTATCCCATTAAAGGAGAAGAGAATTGTGCGCTACGTTTCCAGTTTTCAGAATTTGCCACGTCACAAATGTTAATTCTCCATTACGAACGCCGGTTTACAAGACCGACCGCTTCCGGCTCGTTCCTTGCTTCCGAGCATGCGTGTTTGTACTTTGGACTTTTGTCCGACGGACTTGTGTACACACGCTCGGAAAATCCGACAACAGACATTTGTTGGCGGAAAATTTGAGAACCTGCCATCCAACATTTGTCCGCGGAAAATCCGATAACAAATGTCCGATGGAGCGTACACACTGCCAACAGAATGACATCACACATTTCCCGTCGGAAAGTGCGATCGTGTGTACGGGCCTTAACTTTCGGATGGAATACAACAAGTTCCAGGATTTATAAATAAATGGGAACAAGATCTGAATATTACGTTTAGGCCTCAAGATGTTTCTAAAATAATTCTTATTATCACCTCGTTCCTCTATAAGTGATCGTTACCCGGAATCTGGATATAAATGACTTTCTCGCCGGTATCGTACCCCGAAATTATTACACTTAATTTATCCTCTTATTTCGGATTCCTGTTGGCGATGTGACAATCCTCAGGCGGATTTATGTCATGTTTTCTGTAGACGTGCACTGCCAAAAAATGTGTTTGTTTCGTTTTTTTATTTCATTCGTTTCTTTTTTTTTTTTCTGGGTCATTCATTATGATTGAAATTCGTTATTTCGAATAAATTAGTAACTTCGGAAAAATTTGGAGTCGTTATGTTCCATTCGTTTAGATGCGGTATTCGTACATTCGTAAATTTTAAAATTTTTTAAATTTGAAAATCCGAAAATGAGATAATCTGTAAATAATAACTAACCAACTAATTATAACTATTAAATGATAGGTATTGAAATTTTAAATTTGGCTGTTTATGAACGTAACAAATACAAATTATCCGAAATAACGGATGCCGCATCTAAATAAATGGAATGTAACAAATTAATAATAATAATTAACCACTTCCCGCCCGGCCCATAGCAGATGATGGCCGGGCAGTGGTTCTGTTATCCTGACTGGGTGTCATATGACGTCCAGCAGGATAACATGCCGCCGCGCGCCCGTGGGGGCACGCATCACAGCGATCGGTGGAGCGGTGTGTCAGTCTGACACACCGCTCCACCGATCTTGGTAAAGTGCCTCCGGCGAAGGCTCTTTACCACGTGATCAGCCGTGTCCAATCACGGCTGATCACGCTGTCAATAGGAAGAGCCGTTGATCGAGTAGAGGAGGGCCGATCGGCTGATCTCCTGACAGGGGGGTCTGCGCTGATTGTTTATCAGCGCAGCCCCCCCTCAGATCACCACACTGGACCACCAGGGATTGCCACTAGGACCACCAGGGAGGGGGAAACATGTGGATGGGCAGGTATGTACCCCATGGCCATCCACATGTGCCCAGTGTGCACAATCTATGCCAATCAGTGCCCACAAATGGGCACTGATTGGCACCATTATGTTCCAGATCTGCCCAGCAATGCCCCCAATATGTTTTTTCAGTGCCACCAATCAGTGTGTTCAGTGCCACCTGTCATTGCCCATCAGTGCCACCTGTCAGTGCCCATCTGTGCCCATCAGTGCCACCTATCAGTGCCACCCATAAATACCCATCAGTGCCACCCATATGTACCAATCAATGCCACCTACGAGTGCCCATTAGTGCCACCTATGAGTGCCCATCGGTGCCACCTATGAGTGCCCATCAGTGCCGCATACCAATGCCACCTATCAGTGCCCATCAGTGCCACCTATCAGTGCCCATCAGTGCCGCCTATCAATGCCCATCATCAGTGCCCGTCAGTGCCACCTCATCAGTGCCACCTCATTGGTGCCACCTCATCGGTGCCCATCAGTGCAGCCATATCAGTGCCCGTCATTGAAAAAGAAAACGTACTTATTTACAAAAAATTTTAACAGAAACAAAGGAAAACTTGGTTTTTTTTCGAAATTTTCGGTCTTTTTTTATTTGTTGCGCAAAAAATAAAAACCGCAGAGGTGATCAAATACCACCAAAAGAAAGCTCTATTTGTGGGAACAAAATGATAAAATATTTGTTTGGGTACAGTGTAGCATGACCGCGCAATTGTCATTCAAACTGCGACAGCGCTGAAAGCTGAAAATTGGTCTGGGCAGGAAAGTGTCTAAGTGCCTGGTATTGAAGGGGTTATTAATAATAATAATAATAATAAACCTTTTTATTATTATTAATTATTATTAATTTGTTACGTTCCATTTATTTGTCATTTTGGACAATTTGTAACTTTGAAAAAATTCGTATTCGTTACGGTCACTAATGAATGCCGCATCTAAATGAAATGAAAGTAATGAATTAATAATAATTAATAATAATAATAATAATAATAATAAAAAAACCTTTTTATTATTAATTATTATTAATTCATTACTTTCAATTAATTTAGATGCGGCATTCATCTAAATGAAATGAAAGTAATGAATTAATAATAATTAATAATAATAATAATAATAAAAAACCTTTTTATTATTAATTATTATTAATTCATTACTTTCAATTAATTTAGATGCGGCATTCATTAGTGACCGTAACGAATACGAATTTATCCAAAGTTACGAATTATCCGAAATAACGAATGCCGCATCTAAATAAATGGAACGTAACAAATTAATAATAATTAATAGTAATAAAAAGGTTTTTTTTATTATTATTAATAATTATTATTAATTAATTACTTTCATTTCATTTAGATGCGGCATTCGTTATTTCGGATAATTCGTAACTTTGGATAAATTCGTATTCCTTACAATCACTAACAGCCAAATTTGAAAGAAAATTCCAATACCTATCATTTAATAGTTAGTAATAGTTATTTTTGTTCTTTTGAGTTTTCGGATTTTCATTCTTATTTTCGGATTTTCGGATCTTTGGATTTTCGAATTTTTGGATTTTTGAATTTCCGAATTTTTCTAATTGACACATTTTCAGAAAAATTTGCTAAACTGGCTTTTCGTTAATTCAAATATTTCCGAAATAACGAATTTGTCGAGTTTCGTCGAAATACTAATTCGGAACAAAACTAATTGCACATGTCATAGGTTGGACTTGTCCATGCCTTCATGATTTTTGGACATAAGTTCATATCATTACTCAAAGGTTTACTGATCATCCGAAGATCCCAGTTTTTTTTTCTTTTACACCTTAATAACATTCCTCTCAAAAAAATAAAAAAATTAGATCATTATTCATTTGGTTACCACAGCCCGATCCGGCGTCCCGGGTCTTTGGAAATCCTCTTCACCCCCCACGATAAGACAATGGTTCAGTCGAGTTCATGATATAGAACTTATGGGAAATCTTACTAGTTTCATAAAAGGTACATTCATTAAATTTCATGATATAAGGTCCAACTGGAAGGACTTCTCCCGATCTGAAGATTACATCCAAATCCTGACCAACTTTTCCCCCAACTATTCGGGGAGCCCTTAACGAAAAAATAGGTTTACATCATTAGACATTTACAGTGGGGGGGAAAATAATGATTTCCTTCCCTGCAGATTGTGTAAGTTTTGCCCACTTACAAAGAAATGAAGGGTCTATAATTTTTATCAGAGGTGTATTTTATATGATAGAGACAGAATATCAACCAAAAATCCAGAAAAAACACACAATACAAATGTTATAAATGGAGTTGAGTAAAATAAGTATTTGATCCCCAAGCAAAACATGACTTAGTAGTTGGTGGAGAAACCCTTGTTGGTGATCACAGAGGTCAGACGTTTCTTGTAGGTGGTGATCAGGTTTGCACACATCTCAGGAGGGATTTTGCTCCACTCTTCTTTACAGATCTTCTCTAAATCCTTAAGGTCTCTTGGCAACTCAAAGTTTCAGCTCCTCCATAAATTTTCTATAGGATTAAGGTCTGGAGACTGGATAGGCCACTCCATGACCTTAATGTGCTTCTTCTTGAGCCCCTCCTTTGTTGTCTTGGCGGTATGTTTTGGGTCATTGTCATGCTAGAAGACCCATCCATGACCCATCTTCAGTGTTCTGGATGAGGGGAGAAGGTTCTCCTCCAAGATCTTACAATACATGGCCCCGTCCATTTGTGTTTATTTATGTAATTATATTACTTCATTGTTCCTTGTGTACTCACAAGTCATGTTGTGTTTATTATAATGTTACATATATTACTATTGTTTGTCGAAAATACCACTTATATGTTTTCTTGAATCGTAATATCTCATATTTCTTAAAAAAAAAAGAAATTGCAAAAAAATATAATAATAATAATAATAATAATAATAATAATAATAATAGGAAGAATAGGATAAGATGTCTGGTTTATTTTCTGCTTATCTTTTACTACTCATGTGTAAAATATTTTCAGCTTTTCTTGATTTGTATTTGTGGGATTACATAAAAAACACACAATTTTTTAATTGCCTTTTTAATTTTTTTTTATTTGTACATAACTCCGCCCCCGTGCTTTTGTACCAGAAACTTCACCGGGGAAACAAAAACTATTTAAAATAATTTTAACTGTAATTTACATAGAACTGAAAATAATTCTACAAGACAATGTTGCCAAAAGGAAGAACAATCGATGTCTTACTCCAGTACTATACAGTAAGTAATGAGAAAATGATTGCGGAATATTCAGGTCGATCGATGAGGAAATGTGTCTGGCCCATGGGAGGGGAGGGCCGGTGTGAGGGGTGAAGGACCTTTTATATAAAGTATCCTGAGATGTCCATGTAGTGGTCGGTCAATAGCGATCGTACCTGATGAGTGACGACACTGGTAGGAAGGAAAGAAGAAGGTTACTTTGTATCATCCCCTTGTACAATGGAACTGATTGGGAGATACAAAATGTCATAGAGAGAGTCACCAGGAATACTTTATGTCAGGCCACCATGATGGAGCCAATTAGGTCTACCGCAAACTCTGAGATGTTCTCTAGCAGAGTATCTCAGGCTGCTGCCCCCCCCTCCCCCCCAATTTTTTTTTTATCACCGGCCGCCACTGATGCTTCCTGTGAGCACAAGAACGGATTGGCTCCTTGTGCTGCTTCTTCCTCCCACACTCCAGCCCTGCTGTACTCTGCGAGGTGCTGATGTCTGGTTACGTTCAGGTTCTTACACCTATTATTGAACCGGTGATATGTGAGGATGTTTTGTGCGGTTCAGGGACATTTTTACCCGGAGAGTCCCAGAGATATTCAGTTTAGGAGAATTTAATTCAAAAATACAAACAGCCCCTCCAGGGGTCACATTCGGTGGTCGGTCTCAATGGACAATAGACCAAGGGTCTCTAACCTACAGCCCACTGCAAGACTGGCTGTGTCTGTTCACACGGGTCTCCAGGTCATCACATGGTCTCAATTTCTCCGCAACATCCACAACCCCCCCTCCCCCTCAGTCTCCAGCACGGGTTTCCCAGGGGGCAGTCTGATGATATAAGTGGGACTCTGATATAAGGGGGTCATTGATGGGACTCTGATTGTAATAGGAATTCTGATGGGGACACTGACGTAAGGATAGACTCTGATGGGGATCCTGATTTAATGGGGGACTAATAGGGACCTTGATGTAAGGAGGGACTCTGATGGAGATTCTTATGTAAGGGGGGCTCTGATGGGGCCCCTGATGTAAGGAGGAGTCTGATGGAGATCCTTATGTAAGGGGGGCTCTGATTGGGACCCTGGTTTAACGGGGGCTCTGATGGGGCTCCTGATTTAATATGGAAATGATGAGGACCCTGATGTAAGGAGAAGTCTGATAGGGATCCTAATGTAAGGGGGGCTATGATGGGGACCCTGATGTAAGGAAGAGTCTGATGGGGACCCTGATATAAGGGGGGCTCTGATGGGGACCCTGATGTAAGGTACTTTTGTTCTGTGAGAGTGAGGCAAAAAACAAATGTTATTAGGCTTTTTCCTCTGCTGGATGAATGTTTTTCATCCATTTAAAAAGTACAATACCGCATTTGGCCACTAGTTTGTGCTAAGTACCACAGGAATTTCCTATTAAACGTAGAGCCATCTAGTGGCCAAATGTAGTAAGTATCTCAGCAATTTCCTAAGATTCTTAATACCATCTATTGGCCAAATTCTGTTAGTTTTCCATTTTAAATCAATGAAAAAATTCAACAAGCCCGGGAAATAACAGAACATTACATTTATTGCCCTATATACATGGAAAGGATGTACATGAACTGTTCTCTTTCACAGATACAAACAATATGTTGCCTTCATGTTCTTCCAGTTTGGTCTATCTGTAAGAGAAAACTCGGGAACACTTTGTCAGTTACAAATCTTTCTAGCATCTTCTCGTCAACACTATATCTAAGGTGGACTTCCCATGGTGCCCCCCCCCCATCTTTCAGGAGAAGGTTGGCATTTACCGTAATTGTTTCTGAGCCCCCTCTGACTTGTGACTATGGGGGCATCTAGTGGCCTAAGAGGGAATTACAATGGGTCAAATCTATGGCCCACCCTACAGTAGCAGCCATAAAGGCAGTCATAGAGGAGCACTGAACAAGGCAGGTTCATTGCATTGGCTCTTCTTGTGGTCCTCTGGGCTCCAGTCCCAAGAGCTTTCCCAGCTCCATCTCTCTGGTTGGTAAATGTAGCTTCTCTTTGCAGAGAACTCTGAGCATCTCAACCGGTTGCACCAAGGCTGCACAGTGCTGGTAGGTAGCTGCAGACTGGAAGATTGGAGATATAGTAGCTGGCAGCCACTAGGAGACCGGCAGGGGTTCAACAGGCTAGTTGGCTGTGCTACCTGAGGGACCCATGATGTATCATGGAGGACCTCAGTGCTCAATATGTTTCTCCAAGTGACAGTTCTTTGATGAACTGCGGAAAATCATCCACAGGTAATGGGAAGACAGTAGTGGAGAGAGCTGCATGGTGCAGGGTGTGGACCAATTCCAAGGTCCTTTAGCACTCAGGGCAAAAAGGACAAAGTGTGCCGGCCCCATGAGCCGTTATGGGGGTGCACAAAGGTCCTGCCATTTTTGTGCTTACTGAAATGCCCAAGGTGGCCACAAATAATGCCTACCACTTGGCCCAGCACTGGCACAGGCAGTGTTATGAGGGAATAGAAGAGCCGGCTAAAACCGGGAATTCAGGCAGAATGTGCCAGGACTGGAAATATCCTTGTAAAATCAGCTGGTAATATATGCAAAAAGTATCTCAAAGTGAGAGCTCTTGGACAAGCCGAGGTTCACCAATCAGACAAAGAAGCGTTTATCTGCTGTTAGGGGGTTTAACAGTCTGGTATCCACCAAAATATGGAGCATTGTGAGGTGGAGAGCCTGTTTCGTAAAATTTCCTGATTTCCTGGGAATAAGAATATATTTGTGATATCTGGATTACCTATTGATATGTGATGTCTTCATGGCTGATGGGCTGTTATTCAATGACAACTGGAAACGCAGGGCTGAGGAGAGAGAAGAGATCGGGTTTATAGATGATTTGGATGACTAAGTTGACCTGTCAGAAGTCACAAATAAAGTGTAAGCTCCTATACCATACCTTGCAGCCCTTTGGCCCTACGCCCCAGCATGGACAACAAGAATTGATACGGCTTTCCCTCTTAGCGAGTCTTCGTAGTGCCAGATTTCGGTATCCAGATTCCCCCGACTTCTACAGAATCGAACACAGAATTATTTCCCGGTGATGATACATAACCAGCACAATTTACCATGGGAATCACGACTAGGGATGGGCCGAACACCCTCTGGTTCGGTTCTCAACAGAACACACCGAACAGGCAAAAAATTCGGCAGAACACACAAACACCGCTAAAGTCTATGGGACACGAACATGAAAAATCAAAGTGCTCATTTTAAAGGCTTATAAGCAAGTTATTGTCATAAAAAGTGTTTGGGAACCCAGGGGACATGCATCAATGCAAAAAAATTTTTTTAAGACAGCCATTTTTTTCGGGAGCAGTGATTTTAATAATGCTTAAAGTGAAACAAAAAAAATGAAATATTCCTTTAAATATCGTGCCTGGGGGGTGTCTATAGTATGCCTGTAATGTGGTGCATTTTTCCTGTCTTTAGAACAGTACCACAGCAAACCGGGCAAGGGTTGTGGGGATGAGGCCCTTGTCCCCATCAACATGGGGACAATGTGCTTTGGGGGCTACCCCAAAGCACCCTCCCCATGTTGAGGGCATGTGGCCTGGTACAGTTCAGGAGGGGGGATGCTCTCTAGCCCCCCCCCCTCTTTTCTTGTGGCCTGCCAGGTTGCGTGCTCGGATAGGGGTATGGTATGGATTTTGGGGGGACCCCTACGCCATTTTTTTTTACATTTGGTGCAGGGTTCCCCTTAATTTCCATATCAGACCTGAGGGGCCTGGTATGGATTTTAGGGGGACCCCCACGCAATTTTTTTTAAATTTTGGTTCGGGGTTCCCCTTAATATTCATACCAGACCCAAAGGGCCTGGTAATGGACTGGGGGGATCCCATGCTATTTTTTTTATGAGTTTTATCTATATTGCTGAGACCCGACAATTTATTGGCTTTCGAATTTGCCCCGAACACCACATATTGTTCGCTGTTCGCCCAAATATCCGAACAACCAGAGTTGGGCCTGAACTTGTGCTCGGGCCGAACCGTTCGCCCATCCCTAATCACAACTCCAGTTTTATATAAAAAATGTATTTGCTCTTCCAACACCCCCCTCCCCCTACAGCTTCCACAGCCATATACAGTATATATAATATACGAGGGTTCTTCAAAACTTTCCCACACTTTTTTTAACTCTATTATATATATAAAAGTGCGAAAACTTTTTGAAGACCCTTCCTTATAATAATTTAGTTCAAATTATGGTTTTGTTTCCTACCTGGACTCCCCGGCACAGTGATTACCACCACAGATTGAGGACAGGACTGTATAGGTCAGAGTGATGGGGGGGGGAGACAATGGGGATCTCTGAAGTAAAATGGCACCTCGCCGTTATATTTATGTTTAGACTTTTAGCTTTGGACGAAGCCAGGAAAGGGTTAGGGTCCATTCACACAGTTGTTTTGAGGTAACCAAGGGCGTTGCTAGGATGGGGAAAAATTGGGGTGACCCTTGGACACCCAGAGAAGTGAAATGCTGTGGAAAATTGTGGGCGTGGCTACATTGCTCTAGCAGTGGGAGGGACTTAGGAGGTCACGGTTAAATAGAAGCATAAACTTTTTGCTTTATACACTGCACACATATGCCAGAGTCCTCACAGCCACATAATGTGCTTCAATACTGAGCCACAGACACACATAAATCTCAGCACAATATGATCACCATGTATAAATACATAAGGGGGATATGATCTCCATGTATAAATACATAAGGGGGGATATGATCTCCATGTATAAATACATAAGGGGGATATGATCTCCATGTATAAATACATAAGGGGGGATATGATCTCCATGTATAAATATATAAGGGGGGGATATGATCACCATGTATAAATACATAAGGGGGGATATGATCTCCATGTATAAATACATAAGGGGGGATATGATCTCCATGTATAAATATATAAGGGGGGGATATGATCTCCATGTATAAATATATAAGGGGGGATATGATCTCCATGTATAAATACATAAGGGGGGATATGATCTCCATGTATAAATACATAAGGGGGGGATATGATCTCCATGTATAAATATATAAGGGGGATATGATCTCCATGTATAAATATATAAGGGGGGGATATGATCTCCATGTATAAATACATAAGGGGGGGATATGATCTCCATGTATAAATACATAAGGGGGGGATATGATCTCCATGTATAAATACATAAGGGGGGATATGATCTCCATGTATAAATACATAAGGGGGATATGATCTCCATGTATAAATACATAGGGGGGATATGATCTCTATGTATAAATACATAAGGGGGATATGATCTCCATGTATAAATACATAAGGGGGGGATATGATCTCCATGTATAAATACATAAGAGGTGATATGATCTCCATGTATAAATATATAAGGGGGGATATGATCTCCATGTATAATACATAAGGGGGGGGATATGATCTCCATGTATAAATATATAAGGGGGGATATGATCTCCATGTATAAATACATAAGGGGGGGATATGATCTCCATGTATAATACATAAGGGGGGATATGATCTCCATGTATAAATACATAAGGGGGGGATACGATCTCCATGTATAAATACATAAGGGGGGATATGATCTCCATGTATAATACATAAGGGGGGGATATGATCTCCATGTATAAATATATAAGGGGGGATATGATCTCCATGTATAATACATAAGGGGGGGATATGATCTCCATGTATAAATATATAAGGGGGGATATGATCTCCATGTATAAATACATAAGGGGGGGATATGATCTCCATGTATAATACATAAGGGGGGGTATGATCTCCATGTATAAATACATAAGGGGGGGATACGATCTCCATGTATAAATATATAAGGGGGGATATGATCTCCATGTATAATACATAAGGGGGGGATATGATCTCCATGTATAAATATATAAGGGGGGATATGATCTCCATGTATAAATACATAAGGGGGGGATATGATCTCCATGTATAATACATAAGGGGGGATATGATCTCCATGTATAAATACATAAGGGGGGGATACGATCTCCATGTATAAATACATAAGGGGGGATATGATCTCCATGTATAAATACATAAGGGGGGATATGATCTCCATGTATAAATACATAAGGGGGATATGATCTCCATGTATAAATATATAAGGGGGGATATGATCTCCATGTATAAATACATAAGGGGGGGATACGATCTCCATGTATAAATACATAAGGGGGATATGATCTCCATGTATAAATACATAAGAGGTGATATGATCTCCATGTATAAATACATAAGGGGGGATATGATCTCCATGTATAAATACATAAGGGGGGATATGATCTCCAGGTATAAATACATAAGGGGGGATATGATCTCCATGTATAAATACATAAGGGGGGATATGATCTCCATGTATAAATACATAAGGGGGGATATGATCTCCATGTATAAATACATAAGGGGGGATATGATCTCCATGTATAAATACATAAGGGGGGATATGATCTCCATGTATAAATACATAAGGGGGGATATGATCTCCATGTATAATACATAAGGGGGGGATATGATCTCCATGTATAAATATATAAGGGGGGATATGATCTCCATGTATAAATGCATAAGGGGGGGATATGATCTCCATGTATAATACATAAGGGGGGATATGATCTCCATGTATAAATACATAAGGGGGGGATACGATCTCCATGTATAAATATATAAGGGGGGATATGATCTCCATGTATAATACATAAGGGGGGGATATGATCTCCATGTATAAATATATAAGGGGGGATATGATCTCCATGTATAAATACATAAGGGGGGGATATGATCTCCATGTATAATACATAAGGGGGGATATGATCTCCATGTATAAATACATAAGGGGGGATACGATCTCCATGTATAAATACATAAGGGGGGATATGATCTCCATGTATAAATACATAAGGGGGGATATGATCTCCATGTATAAATACATAAGGGGGATATGATCTCCAGTTATAAATACATAAGGGGGGATATGATCTCCATGTATAAATACATAAGGGGGGATATGATCTCCATGTATAAATACATAAGGGGGGATATGATCTCCATGTATAAATACATAAGGGGGGATATGATCTCCATGTATAAATACATAAGGGGGGATATGATCTCCATGTATAATACATAAGGGGGGGATATGATCTCCATGTATAAATATATAAGGGGGGATATGATCTCCATGTATAAATGCATAAGGGGGGGATATGATCTCCATGTATAATACATAAGGGGGGATATGATCTCCATGTATAAATACATAAGGGGGGGATACGATCTCCATGTATAAATATATAAGGGGGGATATGATCTCCATGTATAATACATAAGGGGGGGATATGATCTCCATGTATAAATATATAAGGGGGGATATGATCTCCATGTATAAATACATAAGGGGAGGATATGATCTCCATGTATAATACATAAGGGGGGATATGATCTCCATGTATAAATACATAAGGGGGGGATACGATCTCCATGTATAAATACATAAGGGGGGATATGATCTCCATGTATAAATACATAAGGGGGGATATGATCTCCATGTATAAATACATAAGAGGTGATATGATCTCCATGTATAAATACATAAGGGGGGATATGATCTCCATGTATAAATACATAAGGGGGGGATACGATCTCCATGTATAAATACATAAGGGGGGATATGATCTCCATGTATAAATACATAAGGGGGGATATGATCTCCATGTATAAATACATAAGGGGGGATATGATCACCATGTATAAATACATAAGGGGGGGATATGATCTCCATGTATAAATACATAAGAGGTGATATGATCTCCATGTATAAATACATAAGGGGGGATATGATCTCCATGTATAAATACATAAGGGGGGATATGATCTCCAGGTATAAATACATAAGGGGGGATATGATCTCCATGTATAAATACATAAGGGGGGATATGATCTCCATGTGTAAATACATAAGGGGGATATGATCTCCATGTATAATACATAAGGGGAGATATGATCACCATGTATAAATACATAAGGGGGATATGATCACCATGTATAATTACATAAGGGGAGATATGATCACCATGTATAAATACATAAGGGGGGGGATATGATCTCCATGTATAAATACATAAGGGGGGATATGATCTCCATGTATAAATACATAAGGGGGGGGATATGATCTCCATGTATAAATACATAAGGGGGGATATGATCTCCATGTATAAATACATAAGGGGGATATGATCTCCATGTATAAATACATAAGGGGGGATATGATCTCCATGTATAAATACATAAGGGGGATATGATCTCCATGTATAAATACATAAGGGGGGGGATATGATCTCCATGTATAAATACATAAGGGGGGATATGATCTCCATGTATAAATACATAAGGGGGGATATGATCTCCATGTATAAATACATAAGGGGGGGATACGATCTCCATGTATAAATATATAAGGGGGGATATGATCTCCATGTATAATACATAAGGGGGGGATATGATCTCCATGTATAAATATATAAGGGGGGATATGATCTCCATGTATAAATACATAAGGGGGGGATATGATCTCCATGTATAATACATAAGGGGGGATATGATCTCCATGTATAAATACATAAGGGGGGATACGATCTCCATGTATAAATACATAAGGGGGGATATGATCTCCATGTATAAATACATAAGGGGGGATATGATCTCCATGTATAAATACATAAGGGGGATATGATCTCCATGTATAAATACATAAGGGGGGATATGATCTCCATGTATAAATACATAAGGGGGGATATGATCTCCATGTATAAATACATAAGGGGGGATATGATCTCCATGTATAAATACATAAGGGGGGATATGATCTCCATGTATAAATACATAAGGGGGGATATGATCTCCATGTATAATACATAAGGGGGGGATATGATCTCCATGTATAAATATATAAGGGGGGATATGATCTCCATGTATAAATGCATAAGGGGGGGATATGATCTCCATGTATAATACATAAGGGGGGATATGATCTCCATGTATAAATACATAAGGGGGGGATACGATCTCCATGTATAAATATATAAGGGGGGATATGATCTCCATGTATAATACATAAGGGGGGGATATGATCTCCATGTATAAATATATAAGGGGGGATATGATCTCCATGTATAAATACATAAGGGAGGATATGATCTCCATGTATAATACATAAGGGGGGATATGATCTCCATGTATAATACATAAGGGGGGGATATGATCTCCATGTATAAATATATAAGGGGGGATATGATCTCCATGTATAAATGCATAAGGGGGGGATATGATCTCCATGTATAATACATAAGGGGGGATATGATCTCCATGTATAAATACATAAGGGGGGGATACGATCTCCATGTATAAATATATAAGGGGGGATATGATCTCCATGTATAATACATAAGGGGGGGATATGATCTCCATGTATAAATATATAAGGGGGGATATGATCTCCATGTATAAATACATAAGGGGGGGATATGATCTCCATGTATAATACATAAGGGGGGATATGATCTCCATGTATAAATACATAAGGGGGGGATACGATCTCCATGTATAAATACATAAGAGGTGATATGATCTCCATGTATAAATACATAAGGGGGGATATGATCTCCATGTATAAATACATAAGGGGGGATATGATCTCCATGTATAAATACATAAGAGGTGATATGATCTCCATGTATAAATACATAAGGGGGGATATGATCTCCATGTATAAATACATAAGGGGGGGATACGATCTCCATGTATAAATACATAAGGGGGGATATGATCTCCATGTATAAATACATAAGGGGGGATATGATCTCCATGTATAAATACATAAGGGGGGATATGATCACCATGTATAAATACATAAGGGGGGGATATGATCTCCATGTATAAATACATAAGAGGTGATATGATCTCCATGTATAAATACATAAGG
The DNA here is from genome assembly GCF_042186555.1 of Aquarana catesbeiana. NCBI lineage: Eukaryota > Metazoa > Chordata > Amphibia > Anura > Ranidae > Aquarana > Aquarana catesbeiana. Next base: position 650,272,644 of record NC_133328.1, on the reverse strand, counting down.
GGGGATATGATCTCCATGTATAAATACATAAGGGGGGATATGATCTCCAGGTATAAATACATAAGGGGGGATATGATCTCCATGTATAAATACATAAGGGGGGATATGATCTCCATGTGTAAATACATAAGGGGGATATGATCTCCATGTATAATACATAAGGGGAGATATGATCACCATGTATAAATACATAAGGGGGATATGATCACCATGTATAATTACATAAGGGGGGATATGATCTCCATGTATAAATACATAAGGGGGATATGATCTCCATGTATAAATACATAAGGGGGGGGGATATGATCTCCATGTATAAATACATAAGGGGGGATATGATCTCCATGTATAAATACATAAGGGGGGGGATATGATCTCCATGTATAAATACATAAGGGGGGATATGATCTCCATGTATAATACATACAGTAGGGGGGAGGGGGGATTTAGTGAATATTGTATAGAATTTTGCATTTTAAAGTCATTGTAAAAAAACAAGGACCAATTTCATCGCTAAACAAAGCTCTGCACATGTTTCTAAATACATAGAGTATTATAACTGGCGATTATTTGTAACGGGTTTAATATTTTTAATACATAAACCTTATCTTTTGTTTAGATTGAATTCAATGGAGTTCCTCAGAAGGAAATATTTCAGAAGGAGAAGCATCACTCCCATCATCCGCCGTCTCTCCGTCACACACTGACTGCCACCGCCCGGCTCCGATTTTTAGAATCATTATATTATACAAACCTGTAACATTGTAATTATTATATATACATGAGAGATACTAGGGCTGCGGAAATTAATGATTAATTCCTCGATTAATTGTTAATTCTTTTGATCGGTACTCACCTCTCCGCCGGCTTCCGGGTCTTCAGGGAGTTCCGTTGGAGATCCGGTGATGTCACCAGACTCCTCCCCCCTTCCCCAGGTGCCCCCGTCTGCACCTCCCAGCGTCCCTCGGGGCAGATTCCCGCGGGCGCTATTTCTGATCCTGGTAGAGAGATGTGGCGGGTGTCATAGTTGAAGTTGGCGGAGTGTGGTGTGTGACATGGGTGTACGGCGGACACCATCTACATGTTGGAGAAGTGCGAGCAGCGGGCAGGCGACACCATAGAGAAGGAGTCTGAGCACCTGTACCAGCTGAGCCAGGATATATGGAGGGAGCCCGAGCTGGCCTAGAAGGAGCAAAGCGCCCCCCGGACCCTCACCCGCTTTTTCTCCAGCAGATCCTGGCAGGTACAGGAACATTACCAGCTGGACCCGGCTTTCCGGGCCCTCCGCCTGCCTGCATGTGGCATTCCTGTGTGAGTATGACGCCCTGCCCGAGCTGGGCCACGCCTGTGGGCACAACCTCATCGCTGAAGTGGGGGCGGCCGCGGCACTGGGGCTCAGGGCTGCTATGGAGAGTGTGGAGTCCATGGTCCAGGTCAAGGTCATTCACCTGCCATCACCCTGATCACCTGTCATCACCCTGATCACCTGTCATCACCCTGATCACCTGTCATCACCCCTGATCACCTGTCATCACCCTGATCACCTGTCATCACCCCTGATCACCTGTCATCACCCCATATCACCTGTCATCACCCTGATCACCTGTCATCACCCTGATCACCTGTCATCACTCTGATCACCTGTCATCACCCCAATCACCTGTCATCACTCTGATCACCTGTCATCACTCTGATCACCTGTCATCACCCCTGATCACCTGTCATCACCCTGATCACCTGTCATCACCCCAATCACCTGTCATCACCCCAGATCACCTGTCATCACTCTGATCACCTGTCATCACCCCTGATCACCTGTCATCACTCTGATCACCTGTCATCACCCCTGATCACCTGTCATCACCCCTGATTACCTGTCATCACCCCTGATCACCTGTCATCACCCCTGATCACCTGTCATCACCCTGATCACCTGTCATCACTCTGATCACCTGTCATCACCCCTGATTACCTGTCATCACTCTGATCACCTGTCATCACCCCTGATCACCTGTCATCACCCCTGATTACCTGTCATCACCCCTGATCACCTGTCATCACTCTGATCACCTGTCATCACCCCTGATTATCTGTCATCACCCTGATCACCTGTCATCACCCCTGATCACCTGTCATCACTCTGATCACCTGTCATCACCCCTGATCACCTGTCATCACCCCTGATCACCTGTCATCACCTCTAATCACCTGTCATCACCCCTGATCACCTGTCATCACCCCTGATCACCTGTCATCACCCCTGATTACCTGTCATCACTCTGATCACCTATCATCACCCCTGATCACCTGTCATCACCCCATATCACCTGTCATCACCCCTGATCACCTGTCATCACCCCTGATCACCTGTCATCACTCTGATCACCTGTCATCACCCCTGATTACCTGTCATCACTCTGATCACCTGTCATCACCCTGATCACCTATCATCACCCCTGATTACCTGTCATCACCCCTGATCATCTGTCATCACCCCTGATTACCTGTCATCACCCCTGATCACCTGTCATCACCCCTGATCATCTGTCATCACCCCTGATTACCTGTCATCACCCCTGATCATCTGTCATCACCCCTGATCATCTGTCATCACCCCTGATTACCTGTCATCACCCCTGATCACCTGTCATCACCCCTGATCACCTGTCATCACCCCTGATCACCTGTCATCACCCCTGATCACCTGTCATCACTCTGATCACCTGTCATCACCCCTGATTACCTGTCATCACTCTGATCACCTGTCATCACCCTGATCACCTGTCATCACCCCTGATTACCTGTCATCACCCCTGATTACCTGTCATCACCCCTGATCACCTGTCATCACCCCTGATCACCTGTCATTACCCCTGATTACCTGTCATTACCCCTGATCACCTGTCATCACCCCTGATCACCTGTCATCACCCCTGATTACCTGTCATCACCCCTGATTACCTGTCATCACCCCTGATTATCTGTCATCACCCCTGATCACCTGTCATCACCCCTGATCACCTGTCATCACCCCTGATCACCTGTCATCACCCCTGATTACCTGTCATCACCCCTGATTACCTGTCATCACCCCTGATCACCTGTCATCACCCCTGATCACCTGTCATCACCCCTGATCACCTGTCATCACCCCTGATTACCTGTCATCACCCCTGATTACCTGTCATCACCCCTGATCACCTGTCATCACCCCTGATTATCTGTCATCACCCCTGATTACCTGTCATCACCCCGATCACCTGTCATCACCCCTGATTACCTGTCATTACCCCTGATCACCTGTCATCACCCCTGATTACCTGTCATCACCCCTGATTACCTGTCATCACCCCTGATTACCTGTCATCACCCTGATCTGTCATCACCCCTGATCACCTGTCATCACCCTGATCACCTGTCATCACCCCTGATCACCTGTCATCACCCCTGATTACCTGTCATCACCCCTGATCACCTGTCATCACCCCTGATCACCTGTCATTACCCCTGATTACCTGTCATCACCCCTGATCACCTGTCATCACCCTGATCACCTGTCATCACCCCATATCACCTGTCATCACCCCTGATTACCTGTCATCACCCCTGATTACCTGTCATCACCCCTGATTACCTGTCATCACCCCTGATTATCTGTCATCACCCTGATCACCTGTCATCACCCTGATCACCTGTCATCACCCCTGATCACCTGTCATCACCCCTGATCACCTGTCATCACCCCTGATTACCTGTCATCACCCCTGATCACCTGTCATCACCCCTGATTACCTGTCATCACCCCTGATTATCTGTCATCACCCTGATCACCTGTCATCACCCTGATCACCTGTCATCACCCCTGATTACCTGTCATCACCCCTGATTACCTGTCATCACTCTGATCACCTGTCATCACCCCTGATCACCTGTCATCACCCCTGATTACCTGTCATCACCCCTGATCACCTGTCATCACCCCTGATCACCTGTCATCACCCCTGATTACCTGTCATTACCCCTGATCACCTGTCATCACTCTGATCACCTGTCATCACCCCTGATCACCTGTCATCACCCTGATCACCTGTCATCACCCCTGATCACCTGTCATCACCCCTGATCACCTGTCATCACCCCTGATTACCTGTCATCACCCCTGATCACCTGTCATCACCCTGATCACCTGTCATCACCCCTGATCACCTGTCATCACCCCTGATCACCTGTCATCACCCCTGATCACCTGTCATCACCCCTGATTACCTGTCATCACCCTGATCACCTGTCATCACCCCTGATCACCTGTCATCACCCCTGATCACCTGTCATCACCCCTGATTACCTGTCATCACCCCTGATTACCTGTCATCACCCTGATCACCTGTCATCACCCCTGATTACCTGTCATCACCCTGATCACCTGTCATCACCCCTGATTACCTGTCATCACCCTGATCACCTGTCATCACCCTGATCACCTGTCATCACCCCTGATTACCTGTCATCACCCCTGATCACCTGTCATCACCCCTGATTACCTGTCATCACTCTGATCACCTGTCATCACCCCTGATTACCTGTCATCACCCCTGATTACCTGTCATCACCCCTGATTACCTGTCATCACCCCTGATCACCTATCATTACCCCTGATCACCTATCATTACCCCTGATTACCTGTCATCACCCCTGATCACCTGTCATCACCCTGATCACCTGTCATCACCCCTGATCACCTGTCATCACCCCTGATTACCTGTCATCACCCTGATTACCTGTCATCACCCCTGATTACCTGTCATCACCCCTGATTACCTGTCATCACCCCTGATCACCTGTCATCACCCCTGATCACCTGTCATCACCCCTGATCACCTGTCATCACCCCTGATCACCTGTCATCACCCCTGATTACCTGTCATCACCCCTGATCACCTGTCATCACCCTGATCACCTGTCATCACCCCTGATCACCTGTCATCACCCTGATCACCTGTCATCACCCCTGATCACCTGTCATCACCCTGATCACCTGTCATCACCCTGATCACCTGTCATCACCCTGATCACCTGTCATCACCCCTGATCACCTGTCATCACCCCTGATCACCTATCATTACCCCTGATCACCTATCATTACCCCTGATCACCTGTCATCACCCCTGATCACCTATCATTACCCCTGATCACCTGTCATCACCCTGATCACCTCTCATCACCCTGATCACATGACCACAGGCATGTCACCAATGTACACACTATTAGAAAATTGAACAAAAATATCCATATTTGGAACAATTGTTCAATTTTCTGTCTATTAGTAAACTGTTTCTGAGAGCCGATATGGACTCTTCAAGATGAAAATTTGAAATGACGGCAGCGCTTCCTTCTGATTGACGTTTACCACTGACTAATGCAGAGTTGCAATGCAAGGAGATCAGCTAAACGTAGTTGGATCTGTATGTGCGTTATAATTATTCGAAATTATTCGATTAATCGATTTAAAAAAAAATCGATTCATCGAACACGAAAAATTTTAATCAGTAACAGTCCTAATAGATACATATTGATACATACAGCCCCTCCCCCCACACCCCCCTGTACTCTGTCCTGGGAACTCACCTCCCCTCCTTCATACTTTCCAGTCCCCTTCCGATCACCATTAGATGGGGTCACCAGCAGCACGCAGACGATGAGACCCCCCAATATCAGCAAAGTCCTCATAACTGACCCTCCCCCCGATCCTCACTACAGCAACAAGACAGAAAGACGTCCAATGAGTGACCCCCACCGTCCGTATACCTCTCAGTACTGAATGCAGTTCTTATATACCACCTTCCCCTCCCCCTCACCCGCCCATTTTCCAAATCCTCCCCTATTTTTACCTTGACTTTTGTTTTTGAATTCTATGGACATTTGTCACTGATAAGAATTATTACCGCATTGTGAAGAATACATTTATTTATCACAATGGTGCAGTGGGGGATGGTAGAGGCAGAAATTGATGGATGTTCCAGGTGAGAGGTGAAGTGGCACCAGGACCGGGGCAAGGGGTGGGCAGGAGGGGCGGCTGAGCTGGGCCCCCCTAACACCTCCGCCACCCCCCTATCCATATGCCCGGCCCCTTTCAGGACGCCGGGCACATGAATTCCTATGGAAGGGATGGGGCGGGGGGCTCTAATAGGCTTCAAAATAGGGTGCACTCTCTGCGCCCCCCCCCCTGATCCCACCCAATTGTGTGGCCATAGCCAATGAATTTTTGCTCTTTTCACACTACAGTGGAGGACACAGCAAGAGAGGAGAGGAGGACACAGCAAGAGAGGAGAGGAGGACACAGCAAGAGAGGAGAGGAGGACACAGCAAGAGAGGAGAGGAGGACACAGCAAGAGAGGAGAGGAGGACACAGCAAGAGAGGAGAGGAGGACACAGCAGGAGATGAGAGGAGGACACAGGTGGAGAGGAGGACACAAGAGGAGAGGAGAGGAGGACACAGCAGGAGATGAGAGGAGGACACAGGTGGAGAGGAGGACACAAGAGGAGAGGAGAGGAGGACACAGCAGGAGATGAGAGGAGGACACAGGTGGAGAGGAGGACACAAGAGGAGAGGAGGACACAGCAGGAGAGGAGGACACAGGAGGAGAGGAGGACACAGGAGGAGAGGAGGACACAGCAGGAGATGAGAGGAGGACACAGCAGGAGATGAGAGGAGGATACAGCAGAAGATGAGAGGAGGACACAGGTGGAGAGGAGGACACAAGAGGAGATGAGAGGAGGACACAGCAGGAGATGAGAGGAGGACACAGCAGGAGATGAGAGGAGGACACAGGTGGAGAGGAGGACACAAGAGGAGAGGAGAGGAGGACACAAGAGGAGAGGAGAGGAGGACACAGCAGGAGGGGAGGACACAGGAGGAGAGGAGAGGAGGACACAGGTGGAGAGGAGGACACAAGAGGAGAGGAGAGGAGGACACAGCAGGAGAGGAGGACAAGGCAGGAGAGGAGAGGAGGACACAGGAGGAAAGGAAGACACAGCAGGAGAGGAGGACACAGCAGGAGAGGAGAGGAGGACACAACAGGAGAGGAGGACACAGGAGGAGAGGAGGACACAGGAGGAGAGGAGGGCACAGGAAGAGAGGAGGACACAGCAGGAGAGGAGGATACAGCAGGAGAGGAGAGGAGGACACAGCAGGAGAGGAGGACACAGGAAGAGAGAAGGACACAGCAGGAGAGGAGAGTAGGACACAGCAGGAGAGGAGAGGAGGACACAGCAGAGAGGAGGACACAGGAAGAGAGGAGGACACAGCAGGAGAGGAGAGGAGGACACAGCAGGAGAGGAGAGGAGGACACAGCAGGAGAGGAGGATACAGCAGGAGAGGAGAGGAGGACACAGCAGGAGAGGAGGACACAGCAGGAGAGGAGAGGAGGACACAGCAGGAGAGGAGGATACAGCAGGAGAGGAGAGGAGGACACAGCAGGAGAGGAGGACACAGCAGGAGAGGAGGACACAGCAGGAGAGGAGAGGAGGACACAGCCCGCTGCATAGTACATGCCGGACCTCCGGGGAGGTGCTGGCTGACAGTGCCGCCAGCCCCATGGCCACCCCTGGTGCAGGAAGGGTGCATTAGTGGCGTGCCACCTGGGGGGGGATAGTGCTGATTGTTTGCTGCCCATCCAGAAGAAAAGCCCACCAAGCCCACCACATGATACCCCACTGGGGTATCATGTGAGGTGGGGGGGCACCACAAGGAGATTGGGGGAAGATTTATGTTGGAAGGGGGATTTGGGGGTGGCAGGGGGTTAGAATTGTTCTAGGAGGGGAATTTGGGGAGTGATGATTTGAGGAGATTTGTGTTGAGGGGGGGGTGGAAAAAGAGGGCTTGTGCTAGGTGGGGGGATTTGGGATTTGGAGGGTTTGTGCCAGGAGGGGAATGCTTTAATTGGGGGGATTTGTGCTAGGGTGGGGGATTGGGGAGGGAAATTTGTGCTGGGGGTATTTGGAGAGTGGGGGGGGGGGAGATTTGTGCTCAGAGAAATTTGAGGGGTTGAGGATTTGTGCTAGGAGGGGGGAATTATTCTTGGGAGGATTTTTGATGAGGGAATATGGGGAGAAAGACGGGGGGCAAAAAATTGTACTGGGAGGGGGGATTTCAGTAGGTGGGTGGATTTGTACTGGGAGGTGGGGGGGGGGGGCAATTGGGCATGTTCATCCTGGGCTCCAGATGACCTTGTGCTGGCATGGAGAGGCACCAATAGCTGTGATCTAAGATATCAATATGTTTAAAAAAGTGAAAATGATTTATCCTCCACAAATACAGAGCTCACACCTCAAATATATCCTCTTGACAAAGACCGTGCAGGACGAAACATGTAGTGGCGGAGCCTACTTGCTGTGAGCTGAGCTGGTAGGAGATCACTATAAGCCCTGCTGAGCTTTGTGAGACGGCTAGGAAGAGAGCAGCCAATGGCCAGTGGTTTGTGAGTCCATTTCTATCCATCCATGTGGGGTCTTTTTGGAGCTGTGAAGGAAACGGACTGTGGAGGATTTCTGCTTCGGGTGGATTCCATTAATCAGAAGCTCTGTCAGCCTATTTAACCACTTGCTGACCGCCAGCAGTACATTTACTGCTGGTGGGCGGCTCCCCCAGGCACTGTGACGCACCGTGACACACCCGTGACACACCAGTGAACTTTCTGGTTTAGAGGCACGCACGCCCCCTGCTGATCTGTGCTGTGGTCTTACGCAGCACGAGTTTGTCATCAGGTTTCAGCTAATCATTTTTTGGCAGTGTACCTGCTGATCGGCTGTGGCCAATCACAGCACAGAGGTCTGTGTGTTGGTAAACTCAACACACAGATTCTGGCTGGATTTCTCCCTGCTGCCAGGCATATGGTAGAGGGAAGTTCCAGTGAAGGGAACTCTTAAGGCGTCAGCATACCAAGACATTCTGGACAATTTCATGCTCCCAACTTTGTGGGAGGAGTTTGGGGACGGCCCCTTCCTGTTCCAACATGACTGCGCACCAGTGCACAAAGCAAGGTCCATAAAGACGTGGATGAGCGAGTTTGGGGTGAAGGAACTTGACTGGCCTGCACAGACTTCTGACCTCAACCCAATAGAACACCTTTAGGATAAATTGGAGCGCAGACTGTGAGCCAGGCCTTCTCATCCAACATCAGTGCCTGACCTCACAAATGGAAGAATGGTCAAACACTCCCATAGACACCCTCCTAAACCTTGTGGACGGCCTTCCCAGAAGAGTTGAAGCTGTTATAGCTGCAAAGGGCGGAGCCAACTCAACATTGAACCCTCCGGACTAAGGATGACTGGGATGTCATTAAAGTTCATGTGTGTGTAAAGCAGGCGTCACAATACTTTTGGCAATATAGTGTATTATAATATTTCAGATTGAAAATTCATACAGATGGCAATATGAGGTCTTGCGGGTCCGAATTGCCAAGACAAAACCAGTCATTGTTATAACAAACATGAAAAGGGCGCAGCGACCTCATATATTATATAACACACAGTATACTCAAAATCATAAAGTCAATATTACACTCACAATAGAAGAGATGAAATATTGCTTTATTGAGGTCCTGATCACAATGACCCAATGGAAATGGAACGGCCACCAAAAATTCTCCACCCAAAGCTGATGATTGGTGGAACGTCTTGTGGGGGGAGCAGGACAAGGCTTGGTTTTCATCATCAAACTCTCCGTACTGCAAAGGGGTCCTCTACAGTCCCTTTGGACTTGTAATGGCACACGGTATACCGCTCAGGGTGATGTTCCTACTTCTCCCCTTCATGGTCAGCGTTGGGGTTGTGTGTGAGGGAAGACCCATCCTCTGGGCATATTCAGAAGAGGACCTTCTCTTGGCTGGTAAACAGCGGCATTCCCCATTTCTGAGCAGTGACTCCATTGGGAAAACGGCAGGGTCCATTTCTGAGTGTGTTGTGTTGTTGGGCAACACAGTTCGGGGGATGGCGCCCCCTTTTTTAAACCTCTTTATGTAGGGTGACCACATTTCCAAACTGCCATTCAGGGACACAACCCCCCCACCCCCCACCCCTGCCCAAAAAAGATGGTTTTTGATACTTTTTTTGCCAATTTTTGGGGAAAAAAAGCAAACAGTGGTAACCAGTTTAGACAGGTGGTATGGACAGCAGAACGGAGGGGGACACGGTGAAAGAATGGAGGGGGACAGCAGCATAACGAAGGGGGACAGCAGCAGAACAGAGGGACAGCAGCAGAACGGAGGGGGACACAGAGGAAGAACGGAGGGGGACAGCAGCAGAATGGAGGGGGACACAGAGGAAGAATGGAGGGGGACAGCAGCAGAACGGAGGGGGACACGGAGGAAGAACGGAGGGGAACAGCAGCAGAACGGAGGGGGACACGGAGGAAGAATGGAGGGGGACACAGAGGAAGAACGGAGGGGGACACGGAGCAGGAACGGAGGGGGACACAGAGGAAGAACAGAGGGGGACAGCAGCAGAACGGAGGGGGACAGCAGCAGAACGGAGGGGGACACAGAGGAAGAACGGAGGGGGACACGGAGGAAGAACGGAGGGGGACACAGAGGAAGAACAGAGGGGGACAGCAGCAGAACGGAGGGAGACACAGAGGAAGAACGGAGGGGGACACAGAGGAAGAACGGAGGGGGACAGCAGCAGAACGGAGGGGGACACAGAGGAAGAACAGAAGGGGACACGGAGGAAGAACGGAGGGGGACAGCAGCAGAATGGAGGGGGACACAGAGGAAGAATGGAGGGGAACAGCAGCAGAACGGAGGGGGACACGGAGGAAGAGCGGAGGGGGACAGCAGCAGAACGGAGGGGGACACGGAGGAAGAGCGGAGGGGGACAGCAGCAGAACAGAGGGGGACACGGAGGAAGAACGGAGGGGGACACAGAGGAAGAACAGATGGGGATATAGAGGAAGAACGGAGGGGGACACAGAGGAAGAACGGAGGGGGATACAGAGGAAGAACGGAGGGGGACACAGAGGAAGAACGGAGGGGGATACAGAGGAAGAACGGAGGGGGACACAGAGGAAGAACGGAGGGGGATACAGAGGAAGAACGGAGGGGGACACAGAGGAAGAACGGAGGGGGATACAGAGGAAGAACGGAGGGGGACACAGAGGAAGAACGGAGGGGGATACAGAGGAAGAACGGAGGGCGACACAGAGGAAGAACGGAGGGGGATACAGAGGAAGAGCGAAGGGGGACACAGAGGAAGAACGGAGGGGGACACAGAGGAAGAACGGAGGGGGACACAGAGGAAGAACGGAGGGGGACACAGAGGAAGAACGGAGGGGGACACAGAGGAAGAACGGAGGGGGACACGGAGGAAGAACGGAGGGGGACACGGAGGAAGAACGGAGGGGGACACGGAGGAAGAACGGAGGGGGACACAGAGGAAGAACGGAGGGGGACACAGAGGAAGAACGGAGGGGGACACAGAGGAAGAATGGAGGGGGACACAGAGGAAGAACGGAGGGGGACACAGAGGAAGAACGGAGGGGGATACAGAGGAAGAACGGAGGGGGACACAGAGGAAGAACGGAGGGGGACACAGAGGAAGAACGGAGGGGGACACAGAGGAAGAACGGAGGGGGACACAGAGGAAGAACAGAGGGGGATACAGAGGAAGAACGGAGGGGAACAGCAGCAGAACGGAGGGGGACATGGAGGAAGAGCAGAGGGGGACAGCAGCAGAACGGAGGGGGACACGGAGGAAGAGCGAAGGGGGACAGCAGCAGAACGGAGGGGGACACGGAGGAAGAACGGAGGGGGACACAGAGGAAGAACGGAGGGGGATACAGAGGAAGAACGGAGGGGGACACAGAGGAAGAACGGAGGGGGACACAGAGGAAGAATGGAGGGGGATACAGAGGAAGAACGGAGGGGGACAGCAGAACAGAGGGGGACACGGAGGAAAACTGGAGAGGGACAGCAGCAGAACGGAGGGGGAGCATGCTCACTGTAACAAAGTGTGAGTGTAACACAGTACACTAGCCTGTCCTGGAAGTTTGTCAATGTCTGGCACTGCAGGCGACTTGCGGACCTTGTGGGCGGGAGCCTGGAGGAGGACTCGGAAGAGGCTCAGGCTGCTCAGGAGAGAAGTTGAACTGTTACTTCTCCGTGCGTTGCTGGCAAATGGCAATGTGCTGCAGAGCAGGGGAGAGCGGCTGCGGGCAGCGGGAGTAGTCTGACTGGGCACAGGCTGGATCATCCTTACCAGCAGTAAGTGACTGTGGCTCTGTCTGGTCACTGGAGTGGTGTCACTCTGTGCTGGCTGCTCTCTCTCTCTGAGGCGCGCGCGCTGCTCTTATCCGTAGGGTGCGGGTGCACTGCCCACACGGATTGCCCACGTGTCAGCCCTCGGGTCTCAGCCAACGTCACTGGTTACTAGACGCGGGGAGGCCCTAGCCTAGCAACCAGCCTTTGATGTGTCATGTGTGAGACTGTGTAGTGTGTAGTGTTTATAAGGGTGGCGGTAGAGTCGGTGGACTGGTCTGACTCTGGCGGTGTGGTTTTTTTTTCATTTCGGGACACTGTATTGTCCCGGAATGAAGGTGCCCGGGACACGGGACAAAAATCAGAAATCAGGGACAATCCGTGACACGTGAGCTCCCTATCTGTATGGTGGCACCAGCTATAAATGGCAGAACATGCAACGGGGGAGGAGGAGCATTATATCACACTTGAGTACTCTTAGCCACTTAAGTACCACCCTGTATACACCCCCTTCCTGCAGAGGTGTCACTAGGGTTGGTGTCACCTGGTGCGGTAAACACTGCCCTGGGGACAGCAGACATTGACATCCTTGGCATTGATGATTTGATTTGGATTTTGGAACTGACCTGCTGACACAGTGTTGTTGCTTGCTGGACGGGATCTGAAGGCCGCAGGGAGGATGGCAAGATGCCGTGACCTGCCGACAACAAGGTGAGCTGCTTGCTGGACTGTGGGCGCTGTGGAGGGTGACTTTCTGCTTGCTGGACGGATCTGATGTGGGTGTGGGTCACTGTCTATCTACACCTGGGCTGCCCGGACACCCCAACCACACCACCCCCCATTAACAGACAAGCTTAGGGTGGCTCAGCTACTATACATGAGTGGCGGACACAGCAGTACCCCCCCCCCACCAGAACAGGGTGCCGGAGTTGGACACAAACACTCCTCTTATCCCACCAACTCTGAGCAGCTCAACCTACCCATCACAACACCTTGGCTCGGGTGGCGGAAAACAGGACCGACCCCCCCCTTTACTGTACAAGCTCGGGGCTCAGGAACACAGACCGCCCGAGTGGCAGCTGGAGAGGACACACAGTGTGCAGCCCCTCCCCCTGCCCCCCCTAGCAATGCCACCCCCTTCCTGTCCAAGACATTTTTTTAGTTTTCAGTGCTGTGATAGTGGGACTGACAATGACTCTGTCATCCAACATTATACCCAAATGTATTTTATATCTATTATTGAGACAGATAGAGTTTACTTTTGGTGGTATTTAATTGCTATTGGGGTTTTTTATTTTTTACTATATAAAGGACAAAAATGAAATTTGGAATAAAAACCTGAAATAATGACCTTCACATTACGTAAGGCCTCAACATATCAGGACACAAATACCCAAAAATTTGTTTAGGTTGTGACATAAAGAGTGCCGGGGTCAGAGTGCTGGGGTCAGAGTGCTGGGGTCAGAGTGCAGGGGTCAGAGTGCAGGGGTCAGAGTGCCGTGGTCAGGACTATGTAATGCACAGAACAGCTTGCAGATATAAGTGGTCAGGACTCGGAGTGTCATTTTATGCTGGAGGTCAGTGATGTGTGTTCCCTATGGTGGGAGTCAGTGATGTGTGTCCCCTATGGTGGGGGTCAGTGATGTGTGTCCCCTATGGTGGGGGTCAGTGATGTGTGTCCCCTATGGTGGGGGTCAGTGATGTGTGTCCCCTATGGTGGGGGTCAGTGATGTGTGTCCCCTATGGTGGTGGTCAGTGATGTGTGTCCCCTATGGTGGGGGTCAGTGATGTGTGTCCCCTATGGTGGTGGTCAGTGATGTGTGTCCCCTATGGTGGGGGTCAGTGATGTGTGTCCCCTATGGTGGGGGTCAGTGATGTGTGTCCCCTATGGTGGGGGTCAGTGATGTGTGTCCCCTATGGTGGTGGTCAGTGATGTGTGTCCCCTATGGTGGGGGTCAGTGATGTGTGTCCCCTATGGTGGTGGTCAGTGATGTGTGTCCCCTATGGTGGGGGTCAGTGATGTGTGTTCCCTATGGTGGGGGGCAGTGATGTGTGTCCCCTATGGTGGAGGTCAGTGATGTGTGTTCCCTATGGTGGTGGTCAGTGATGTGTGTCCCCTATGGTGGGGGTCAGTGATGTGTGTTCCCTATGGTGGTGGCCAGTGATGTGTGACCCCTATGGTGGGGGTCAGTGATGTGTGTCCCTATGGTGGTGGCCAGTGATGTGTGACCCCTATGGTGGTGGTCAGTGATGTGTGTCCCCTATGGTGGTGGTCAGTGATGTGTGTCCCCTATGGTGGAGGTCAGTGATGTGTGTCCCTATGGTGGTGGTCAGTGATGTGTGTCCCCTATGGTGGAGGTCAGTGATGTGTGTCCCTATGGTGGTGGTCAGTGATGTGTGTCCCCTATGGTGGGGGTAAGTGATGTGTGTTCCCTATGGTGGTGGCCAGTGATGTGTGACCCCTATGGTGGGGGGCAGTGATGTGTGTCCCCTATGGTGGGGGTCAGTGATGTGTGTCCCCTATGGTGGGGGTCAGTGATGTGTGTCCCCTATGGTGGAGGTCAGTGATGTGTGTCCCCTATGGTGGGGGTCAGTGATGTGTGTCCCTATGGTGGTGGCCAGTGATGTGTGACCCCTATGGTGGGGGTCAGTGATGTGTGTCCCTATGGTGGTGGCCAGTGATGTGTGACCCCTATGGTGGGGGTCAGTGATGTGTGTCCCCTATGGTGGTGGTCAGTGATGTGTGTCCCCTATGGTGGGGGTCAGTGATGTGTGTCCCCTATGGTGGAGGTCAGTGATGTGTGTCCCCTATGGTGGAGGTCAGTGATGTGTGACCCCTATGGTGGGGGTCAGTGATGTGTGACCCCTATGGTGGTGGTCAGTGATGTGTGTCCCCTATGGTGGGGGTCAGTGATGTGTGTTCCCAAATGGGGGTGGTCAGTGATGTGCGCACTGACCTACCTGACATGCACTGACCTACCTGATGCGCACTGACCTACCTGACATGCACTGACCTACCTGATGCGCACTGACCTACCTGACATGCACTGACCTATCTGACGCGCACTGACCTACCTGACATGCACTGACCTATCTGACGCGCACTGACCTACCTGACGTGCACTGACCTATCTGACGCGCACTGACCTACCTGACATGCACTGACCTACCTGAAGCGCACTGACCTACCTGACATGCACTGACCTATCTGACGTGCACTGACCTACCTGACATGCACTGACCTATCTGACGTGCACTGACCTACCTGAAATGCACTGACCTACCTGAATTGCACTGACCTACATGAAATGCACTGACCTACCTGACGCACACTGAACTACCGGAATTGCACTGACCTACCTGAAATGCACTGACCTACCTGACGCACACTGACCTACCTGACATGCACTGACCTACCTGACGCACACTGACCTACCTGACGCACACTGACCTACCTGACATGCACTGACCTACCTGACGCACACTGACCTACCTGACGCACACTGACCTACCTGACATGCACTGACCTACCTGACGCACACTGACCTACCTGACATGCACTGACCTACCTGACGCACACTGACCTACCTGACGCACACTGACCTACCTGACGCACACTGACCTACCTGACATGCACTGACCTACCTGACGCACACTGACCTACCTGACATGCACTGACCTACCTGACGCGCATTGACCTACCTGACATGCACTGACCTACCTGACGCACACTGACCTACCTGACATGCACTGACCTACCTGACGCGCATTGACCTACCTGACGTGCACTGACCTACCTGACGTGCACTGACCTACCTGACATACACTGACCTACCTGACATACACTGACCCACCGGACATACACTGACACGCACTGGCCTACCTGACCATACTTCAGGTGACGTGACCTCCTCCTGCAGCTCAGCCGTAGTGTGCGGCGCGCCCATCACAGTAGAGTAGTAGACAGCAGGCACTCCAGGCAGCCAGAGCCATGACACAGGAGAGGAGAGGAGAGGAGAGCCGCCTGCCAACAGGAAGCTGGCTGTTGTGTTACACTATATGATTTATTATGCTCTGTGTCTTTAAGATTTGTTCTCTCTGTCTATCTGAACTCTTTCTCTCACCGTAGTTCTGTATATTCTCCTCCCCTTCCTCTCTCTGATTCATTGTGCTCAGTATACCTCATTGCTGTAACATCTTTACATGTGGCTTACAACTGCAACGTTTTTCTACCTATGGATACCCATCATTAAACGGAACATTCGAGAGGATTCATCGTCTGTCTTTCCATACAGTGAGTTATCCATTGAGTTAAGCTGTCTGAATTGATGCAAGGGATAAATAGATCACCAGGTCATGTAAGCTCTATGTGAAGCTGAAGATAAAGTTATTGCCTTGTAGTTGAGTCAAAACAGTAGAAAAACGGAGTTCCACAGCCTTATTACAAGATTTCTGCATACAGCACTGTTACAGAGAAGATTTACTGCCCTCATTGCAAAAAAGATTGAGACAGCAGCACATGGAATCTTCATAACCTGAGACCAGGCTGCAGGATGTCATATTACAGCACACAGATCCTGCCTGCTTATCACTGAGACATTCTCTGCCTGTGTCAGCCATGAGTTACCACAGCTCTCAATGTGAACACACAGCCACTCCAACACAAGACACTGAGCCAACTGACTTACCCAAACGCTCAGTCAAAACCACCTGGAAAGTGATGGAGAATTATGAAGCCTTAAGAACTGAATTGTTTAATAGCTTGAAGCTATTTTGGGACAAGATTGCCTTTGAATCAAATACAGTGTCTGTTGAACGTGAATTACTGACACTAGAGGGCGCCATTAAACACCTCTCTATCTCTTATGAGCTCTATCAGCTTACCAGTGACAAGTTCATTAATGTCTTACAAAATATGAACACAGAACTTTCACTCGAGGAATTAAAGAATTTCAAGGCTCTTAATCTGGAAAGAGACAGTTTTATCCAGCAAACCAAATTAAAGGCAGAAGCAAAGATAGAGCTGCTACAGGACACTGCATCTCACAGATCTGTTTCCACCAGACAGTCTAAAAGGTCTTCTAGAAGTCATAGTTCAAGATACTCTACACTCAGTGAGCGACTTATTAGTGCCCGCGCTGAAGCGGAAGCCAGCAAGGTGCAGGTCGCATATGCAGAAAAGAGAGCAGAGTTGGAAACGGAGTCAGTGCTTCAGACTACACATCAAAGAGCAACTATAGAAATCTTAAATGAACAGTGTAAACATGACGCAGCTATGGCAAGGCTAAGGGTTATAGAGCAAGCTATCAGTGCAGACGAAGGGGCAAGTGAGAAAGACAGCTTCAACCTAAACATAGCAGATATGGAAGATCCCCTCAAACGCACTAAAGACTATGTCCTAAGCCACTGCAGTCAGGGCCGTCTTTAAGGCAGGGCAAAAGGGGCAGTTGCCCTGGGCCCTGTCATTGTTGTGGGGCCCAAAGCATCTGCCTCATACTTGCCAACTATCCCAGTTTAAATTCCCTTGTCCCTTGAAGTTTTAGTTCCGTGCTGTGTCCTGATATCTCAGTGTGAAGTGCTGCTACTAATGCTGCCCAGCTCTGCCCTATTGTTGTGTACAGATGACTCACCTGCAGACCCTGTGTTTACATGTAAATAACCGGCAATCATATGTAAATATCGGCAGCATTCATATGTAAATATCGGCAGCATTCATATGTAAATATCTGCATGCAGCGGCATAGATATGTAAATAAAGGCGGCATTCATATGTATAACAATCCCCCCTGCAATGAGGAGATGATGTGCTGTAACCTCTAGCAATCAATCAGTGAGCAGTATTACTGTACAGTAATCTCTAGCAACCAATCAACCAAGCAACCAAGCAGAAATCATGTGCTGTAACATCTAGCAACTAATCAGTGACATGTAATGTGTGCTGTAACCTCTAGGAACCAGTCAGTAAGCGGTAATGATACACTGTAACCTCTGGCAACCAATCGCAACCGCTGTCTGATCTGATACAGTAAACTGATTTTAAGTCTAGCTGCTATTTATTGTATGTCTCAGAGCAGGTGGAGAGAGAAATTGTATGGGGAGGGGGGACCCAAGAAAAAGTTTGCCCAGGGTCCAATCAATATTAAAGACGGCCCTGACTGCAGTATACACTCCATTGTCTCCAATGCTCCTGGCAACTTAGAAACTCCTTCACAGCTCCAAGTTAAAGAGGTTCCAGCAACTTCCTGCATGCAAAATCACTCCAATGCATTTCCTGCCTGCCTACCTAACCTTCCCTCTTATGTCACAGAGCATCAGAGCAAGCTGCAAGCAAGTCATCAATTTCCTGTCATCGGTACAGCATTGAGTCAATGTACCATTGGAACAACCGACTTCAAGCAAGCAACTCACCTGAACGCATCTGCTGCACCATATTTACCTTTGTCCTTTAGCAATAATGTCAAAGTTAGTGCAATCAGCACCATTCAGTCAACAGCATCTCACATAAAAGCAGAGAGGCAGCAGAGTTTGTGAGGTACATACTTCGCAGAGAGCTCACAAAGACTGGTCTTACAAGTTTTGATGACCAACCTGAGAACTACAGAAATGTGCTTTCAGAACTGCAATCAGCGATCTTGGCATTACAGCGGCTCAAGAATTGGATCTGCTGATTAGATGGCTTGGTCCTCTATCTGCCGCATGTGTTAAGCCATTAAGATCAGTTTTCATGGACAATCCTACAGCAGGCCTCATAGCTGCATGGGAGCGACTAGAGCAAAGTTATGGCAGTCCAGAAGCTATAGAAAATGCCTTGTTCATGCGCCTGGAAACTTTCCCAAAGATATCTGGTAAGGACAACAAGGAGTTCCAGAGACTGAGCGACCTTCTCCTTGAGCTTCAGCTAGCCAAGGCAGACCCAAAACTACCCGGACTCAGTTACCTTGACACTGCAAGAGGGGTAAACCCAATCGTCTCCAAGCTCCCGTATGGTGTACAAGAGAAATGGTCTGCACTAGGATCATCATACAAAAAAGAGAACAAGGCTTCCTTCCCTCCATTCTCTTTCTTCTGCAACTTCATCAGGAAAATCGCAGAGACCAAGAATGATCCAAGTTTTTCCTACAGTGAGTACAGTCTCTTCTCACCATTTCCTAAGAGTACCAGTCTTCAGGGCAACTATAGAAGCCGTGGAGCCCCAGTATCCGTGAAAAAGACTGACATCCTTCCCACTCCTACCACAGTGGTGGCCACGGACAGACAGAGTAGGAAGATTGAAAACCCTAACAGAGAGTGTCCCATTCACAAGAAGCCACACCCCCTCAAAAAATGTATCGGCTTCAGGAAAAAGCCTCTTGAAGAGCGTAAGGAGCTTTTAAAGACATTTAGGGTATGTTTCAGGTGCTGTGCTTCTACCGAACATTTTGCAAGGGACTGTAATGTATCCATCAAGTGCATAGAGTGTGGCTCCGAAGAGCATGTGCAAGCCCTACATCCGCTTGAGCCCAGCTCTGCACAACCTGCTAACTCTCCTCCCAGGTTAACGCATGACAGGTAGAATACAGACCAAGTGCCTACTTCTACTATAATTTCTTCTTCCTGCACTGAAGTTTGTGGAGAAGACTGCTGCGATAAGTCCTGTGCTAAAATATGCTTGGTGAACATATACCACAAGGACCAAACAGAAAAGACTCTAAAAGCCTATGCTATCTTAGACGATCAGAGCAATAGATCGCTTGCAAAATCAGAACTGTTTAATCTATTTGAAATAAAAGGCGAAGCTCATCCTTACACCTTGGGTACCTGTAGTGGAACTACAGAGGTTTCTGGAAGAAGGGCTCATGGACTCATGGTATCTTCTTTCAAAGTTAACTTGCAATTACCCCTACCTACACTTGTCGAGTGCAATCAGATACCTGCTAACAGGGAAGAAATCCCTACTCCAGCTGCTGCTTTCCATCACCCTCACCTGAAGGTAATAGCAAATGAGATACCGCCGCTTGACAAAGATGCTCAGATCCTTCTTCTGTTAGGAAGAGACATTCTAAGAATTCACAAGGTACACAGACAAGTCAGTGGACCCCCAGATGCCCCATTTGCTCAGCGCATGGATCTAGGGTGGGTCATCATAGGCAACGTCTGTATAGGCAAAATGAAGAGACCTACCAACATTTCGTCATTCAAGACAAATGTTCTGCCAAATGGCCGAAACACTTACTTTGAGCCATGCCCACATCACTACTGGGTGAAAGAGAAGATAGCCAGCCATGGATGGCAACATGGTATCTCAGGTAACACAAGCCCTTTCTCGTGCCACGATGACGACTTTGGCTCTACAGTGTTTAATACAACCAGTCAAGATGACATACTGGCTCCTTCAACGTAAGGCAAAGAATTCATCAAGGTAATGGACAATGAGTTCTTTCAAGACGACGCCAAAATCTGGGTAGCACCCCTACCTTTTCGTTTCCCAAGAGAGAGACTGCCCAACAACTTGCAACAGGCCATCAGTAGATTCTCCTCCTTAAAACGCAACTTAAGCAGGAAACCAGAGATGCAAAGACACTTTGTGGACTTTATGCAAAATATATTTGACAGAGATCATGCAGAGCCTGCACCCCCACTAAAGGAGGGAGAAGAATGCTGGTACCTTCCATCCTTTGGCGTGTATCACCCACGTAAACCAGACCAAATCAGAGTTGTCTTTGATTCCAGTGCTCAGCATGAAGGTGTTTCTCTCAACAACATGCTCCTTACAGGGCCTAACTTGAACAACAGTCTAATAGGAGTCTTGATTCACTTCAGACAAGAACCTGTAGCAGTTATGGCAGACATTCAACAGATGTTTCACTGCTTCATTGTCAGAGAAGACAACAGAAACTACCTCAGGTTTCTATGGCACAAAGACAATGACATCCACAAGGAAGTTATAGACTTTCGAATGAAGGTACATGTCTTTGGTAACAGTCCTTCTCCTGCAGTGGCAACTTATGGGCTAAGGAGAACAGCTCAGACTGGAGAAGAAGAATATGGATCTGATGCTCGTCAGTTTGTTGAAAAAAACTTCTACGTTGACGACGCACTCAAGTCGTTTCCAACCGCTAAAGAAGCGATTGATCTCCTCACCAGAACAAAGGAGATGCTGGCTACAGCAAACCTTAGACTGCACAAGATTATATCCAACAGCCAGGAACTTATGAATGCCTTTCACTCTGAGGACTATGCCACCAGTCTAAAAAACCTTGATTTGGGTACAGATGTACCTCCTGTACAGCGAAGTCTGGGTTTGTTGTGGAACGTCAAACAAAACACGTTCACCTTCCAAGTGTCAACTTGTGACAAACCCTTCACTAAGAGAGGCGTCCTGTCGGTGGTAAATAGCATCTATGACCCACTCGGTTTCCTTGCTCCAGTTACCATTCAAGGTAAGATTCTGCTAAGACAGTTATCTACTGAGAACATAGACTGGGATACTCCCTTACCTAGTGAGAATCAACACAAGTGGGAAAGGTGAAGACATTCTTTGAAGTCACTAGAAAAACTTCAGATTTCCCGTTGCTATGTTCCAGGTTCTATTTCAACTGTTTACCGGAGGGAAATTCATATTTTCTCTGATGCATCAGTTGAAGCTATTGCTACTGTAGCCTGTTTGAAAACTTCTGAAATGAATGGGGAATCACACTGTAGTTTTGTTCTAGGCAAGGCAAAACTCACTTCCAAACCTGCACATACCATACCAAGACTTGAACTTTGTGCAGCCGTGCTAGCAGTAGAAATTGCCGAAGTCATACGAAGTGAAATGGACACTAGAATTGATTCTTTCACCTTCTATACAGACAGTAAGGTAGTACTTGGTTACATATACAACCAAACAAAACAGTTTCATGTGTATGTCAGCAACAGGGTTGAACGTATTAAGAGATTCTCCCTACCAAGTCAATGGCATTACGTTCCCACTGAACTCAATCCAGCTGACTGTGGGACCAGAGCCGTGTCATCTGATGTTCTTCAGGACAGCTTATGGCTGTCACCTCCAAGCTTTTTGTGTGAGGAGTCATACTCACCCCCTGTTGACTCCATGTTGCAGACTCACAAGTCTTTACCACTCACCCATGATACTTTGTCTACCTTTCTCGCTGAAGTGTGTGCTATAGTGAACGCAAGACCTTTAGTGCCGGTATCTTCAGATCCTGATGCTCCAGTGATCCTTACTCCAGCTTCGCTCCTTACTCAAAAGATTGGGACTGCTGTAATATCTTCAAGTGAGATTAAACCCAAGGATATCTACAGGCGTCAATGGAAGCAGGTGCAGCATCTCACCAATGTGTTTTGGCATCGCTGGAGGAAGGAGTATCTTCATCACCTTCAAGGTCGTAACAAATGGCAAACATCTAAGCCTAATCTTAAGGTTGGAGATCTCATCCTTCTAAAAGACAAGGAAGTTTGTCGGAATGAGTGGCCTATGGGTCTTATTACCAAGGTTATGCCCAGTGACGATAACAAGGTCCGGACGGTAGAAGTCAAGGTAACCAAGGGAGGATCCACACGAACCTTCACTCGACCAATTACTGAGTTAGTACTCCTTTTGCCAGGTGAGTGACTTATGCAAGGACTAGCCATGCTGTTGGCACGGCGGGGAGTACATTGCTGCTATCTACAGGTTCTACCTTGAACTTTGGAATTCTTTGAAGACGTCATACTTTGGACTACATGTTCTTCAATCCTGTTGGACTTATTGTTTATACTTGCTTGTTGCATGTTTTTCATTACAGGTTCCAGGACATTTAATAGTATTGGACTTATTGAATATATATATAATTGTTATGGTTATGAAATCTAAAGATTTCAGACGGGGAGTGTCGTGTTACACTATATGATTTATTATGCTCTGTGTCTTTAAGATTTGTTCCCTCTGTCTATCTGAACTCTTTCTCTCACCGTAGTTCTGTATATTCTCCTCCCCTTCCTCTCTCTGATTCATTGTGCACAGTATACCTCATTGCTGTAACATCTTTACATGTGGCTTACAACTGCAACGTTTTTCTACCTATGGATACCCATCAATAAATGGAACATTTGAGAGGATTCATCGTCTGTCTTTCCATACAGTGAGTTATCCATTGAGTTAAGCTGTCTGAATTGATGCAAGGGATAAATAGATCACCAGGTCATGTAAGCTCTATGTGAAGCTTAAGATAAAGTTATTGCCTTGTAGTCGAGTCAGAACACTGGCCGCTTGGCTCTGCACACGACCGTCTGCACACATCACTACTGGAATTCTATTTGAATATATACATGTGTGTGATTGGTTCTTTTGAAAGAATACAAGTGTCTGAATGGCTGATTCTGAAGCCACCACCTTCCTTTTGTTATTCATGTTTTACACTATAAATAAAGAGAGCAGATCCTGTTTGGGAGATTTTGCTAAGCTCAACGTGATACCAGCGTCTGTCTGTGTTACTTGGAGATATACAAGCGCGCTTTCCCGGCATTATACAAGAGAGCTATGATTGTGCTTATTAGCGCTCAAAATTATCTGCTTATAAAGGAAAGTTTATAAATATTCCACTAGAGTTGGCGGGCCAGGAATTTCAGAGCCCACAGAACTTTCTTATCCAGCGGACCTCGAGGGGGGAAAAGGATCTAGAACCAGACCAGCAGGGATGAGCTTCGAGTTCGACTCGAACTCATGTTCTACTCGAACATTGGCTGTTCGCAAGTTCACCGAACAGCGAACAATTTGGGGTGTTCGCGGTAAATTCGAATGCCGCGGAACACCCTTTAAAAGTCTATGGGAGAAATCAAAAGTGCTAATTTTAAAGGCTTATATGCAAGTTATTGTCATAAAAAGTGTTTGGGGACCTGGGTCCTGCCCCAGGGGACATGGATCAATGCAAAAAAAAGTTTTAAAAACGGACGTTTTTTCAGGAACAGTGATTTTATTAATGCTTAAAGTCAAACAATAAAAGTGTAATATCCCTTTAAATTTCGTACCTGGGGGGTGTCTATAGTATGCCTGTAAAGGGGCGCATGTTTCCTGTGTTTAGAACAGTCTGACAGCAAAATGACATTTGGAAGGAAAAAACTCATTTAAAACTACCCGCGGCTATTGCATTGCCGACAATACACATAGAAGTTCATTGATAAAAACGGCATGGGAATTCCCCACAGGGCAACCCCGAACCAAAATAAAAAAAAAAAAATGATGTGGGGGTCCCCCTAAATTCCATACAAGGCCCTTCAGGTCTGGTATGGATATTAAGGGGAACCCCAGCCAAAATTAAAAAAAAAAATTGACGTGGGGTTCCCCCTAAATTCCATACCAGACCCTTATCCGAGCACGCAACCTGGCAGGCCGCAGGAAAAGAGGGGGGGACGAGAGTGCGGCCCCCCCCCCCCCTGAACCGTACCAGGCCACATGCCCTCAACATTGGGAGGGTGCTTTGGGGTAGCCCCCCAAAACACCTTGTCCCCATGTTGATGAAGACAAGGGCCTCATCCCCACAACCCTGGCCGGTGGTTGTGGGGGTCTGCGGGCGGGGGGCTTATCGGAATCTGGAAGCCCCCTTTAACAAGGGGACCCCCAGATCCCGGCCCCCCCCCTGTGTGAAATGGTAAGGGGGTACTTACCCCTACCATTTCACTAAAAAACTGTCAAAAATGTTAAAAATGACAAGAGACAGTTTTTGACAATTCCTTTATTTAAATGCTTCTTCTTTCTTCCTTCATCTTCTTCTTCTTCTGGTTCTTCTGGCTCTTCTGGTTCTTCCTCCGGCGTTCTCGTCCAGCATCTTCTCCACGGCGTCTTCTATCTTCTTCTCCTCGGGCCGCTCCGCACCCATGGCATGGGGGGGGAGGCTCCCGCTCTTCTCTTCATCTTCTTCTCTTCTTCATCTTCTTCTTCATCTTCTTCTTCTTCTTCTCTTCTTCCTTCTTCTGTTCTTCATGTCTTCTCCGGGCCGCTCCGCAGCCATGCTGGCATGGAGGGAGGCTCCCGCTGTGTGACGGCGTCTCTTCGTCTGACGGTTCTTAAATAACGGGGGCGGGGCCATCCGGTGACCCCGCCCCCCTCTGACGCACGGTGACTTGAGGGACTTCCCTGTGACGTCACGGGGAATGCCACAGGGAAGTCCCGTCATGTCACCGTGCGTCAGAGGGGGGCGGGGTCACCGGGTGGCCCCGCCCCCCGTTATTTAAGAACCGTCAGACGAAGAGACGCCGTCACACAGCGGGAGCCTCCCTCCATGCCACAGCATGGCTGCGGAGCGGCCCGGAGAAGACATGAAGAACAGAAGAAGGAAGAAGAGAAGAAGAAGAAGAAGATGAAGAAGAAGATGAAGAAGAGAAGAAGATGAAGAGAAGAGCGGGAGCCTCCCCCCCCATGCCATGGGTGCGGAGCGGCCCGAGGAGAAGAAGATAGAAGACGCCGCGGAGAAGATGCTGGACGAGAACGCCGGAGGAAGAACCAGAAGAGCCAGAAGAACCAGAAGAAGAAGAAGATGAAGGAAGAAAGAAGAAGCATTTAAATAAAGGAATTGTCAAAAACTGTCTCTTGTCATTTTTAACATTTTTGACAGTTTTTTAGTGAAATGGTAGGGGTAAGTACCCCCTTACCATTTCACACAGGGGGGGGGCCGGGATCTGGGGGTCCCCTTGTTAAAGGGGGCTTCCAGATTCCGATAAGCCCCCTGCCCGCAGACCCCCACAACCACCGGCCAGGGTTGTGGGGATGAGGCCCTTGTCTTCATCAACATGGGGACAAGGTGTTTTGGGGGGCTACCCCAAAGCACCCTCCCAATGTTGAGGGCATGTGGCCTGGTACGGTTCAGGAGGGGGGGGGCCGCACTCTCGTCCCCCCCTCTTTTCCTGCCGCCTGCCAGGTTGCGTGCTCGGATAAGGGTCTGGTATGGATACTTAGGGGGACCCCACGCCGTTTTTTTTTTTTTTTTTGGCGCGGGGTTCCCCTTAAAATCTATACCAGACCTGAAGGGCCTGGTATGGAATTTAGGGGGACTCCCACATCATTTTTTTTTTTTAATTTTGGTTCGGGGTTGCCCTGTGGGGAATTCCCATGCCGTTTTTATCAATGAACTTCTATGTGTATTGTCGGCAATGCAATAGCCGCGGGTAGTTTTAAATGAGTTTTTTCCTTCAAAATGTCATTTTGCTGTCAGACTGTTCTAAACACAGGAAACATGCGCCCCTTTACAGGCATACTATAGACACCCCCCAGGTATGAAATTTAAAGGGATATTACACTTTTATTGTTTGACTTTAAGCATTATTAAAATCACTGCTCCTGAAAAAACGGCCGTTTTTAAAACTTTTTTTTGCATTGATCCATGTCCCCTGGGGCAGGACCCGGGTCCCCAAACACTTTTTATGACAATAACTTGCATATAAGCCTTTAAAATTAGTACTTTTGATTATTCATGTTCGTGTCCCATAGACTTTAACGGTGTTCGCGTGTTCGAACGAATTTTTTTCCTGTTCGCATGTTCTGGTGCAAACCGAACAGGGGGGTGTTCGGCTCATCCCTACAGACCAGCAAAGGCCGGCCTATGGTAGGACATCCATACTAAGTTTTTGAACATTTTTGCTGTTCTGTGTTGGGGATCTTGATTCTCTGTCCGCTGTATGGGGTAAGTTCTGCTAGGCAAAAGAACCTTATGTTTTTTTGTCTCTTTCTGTATAATGGCCGGACTTTAATTGCAGGTTATATTTTTGTCATTGTAAGTAGGTCTATTAATTGGGGGAGCACCTATATATAAATGCTCTATAGGTCCCATTTAATACAAACCTAAAGTGTATGCTGTGTATGACTGAGCAGGCTGATAAGTAAGTGTATGTTGTGTAATATGTTTGTGTAGAAATGTATGAATTGTGATTATTATCTATGTATGGGACCAACAAGTAGATTGCATCAGATGTGTAGATTGTTTAACTGACCCAAGACACATGTCCCCATACATGTAATAATATTTTACACCCACTGATGGTTTGTGGGCTTTGAATTTGTTGGAAAAAAAAAACTTTTAGGAGGGAAGTTGAAGGGAAAAAAAACTTACATTTAAATGCCCATCATTGCAGCCTTCTCAGTGCAGCCTTGCCCCAGTGCAGCCATGTCAGTGCAGCCATGTCAGTGCAGCTTTGTCAGTGCAGCCATGTCAGTGCAGCCTTGTCAGTGCAGCCTTGTCAATGCAGCCTTCCCTAGTGCAGCCTTCCCCAGTGCAGCCTTGCCCCATTGCAGCCGTCGATCCCCTGTCCCTGCCATATTGGGCTTCAAAATCGCCGACCGCGATTTGAAAATGGCGCCGCCGAAATACACAGAGCCGGTCCTCAGCTCTTTCCGGCGGCTCTCGTTCACTTTCGGCTCCACTCATAGTCCCGAGCGGAGCTATCCGAACCTAGCCGAGTAGGTTCGGATAGCTCCGCTCGGGACTACGAGTGGAGCCGAAGGTGAACGAGAGCCGCCGGAAAGAGCCGAGGACCGGCTCTGTGTATTTCAGCGCGGTCGGCGAATTTGAAGTTTTGACAGCTCGGGATCGGCGTATAACACACACCTGCGACTTTCCCCTGATTTTAAGGGGAAAAAAGTGCGTGTTATACGCCGATAAATACGGTATTCAGACCCCCTTACATTTTTCACTCTTTGTTATATTGCAGCCATTTGCTAAAATCATTTAAGTTCATTTTTTCCCTCATTATTGTACACACATCACCTCATATTGTACACACAGCACTCCATATTGTACACACATCACCCCATATTGTACACACATCACCCCATATTGTACACACAGCTCCCCATATTGTACACACAGCACCCCATATTGTACACACAGCACCCCATATTCTACACACAGCACCCCATATTGTACACACAGCACCCCCATATTGTACACACATCACCCCATATTCTACACACAGCTCCCCATATTGTACACACAGCACCCCATATTGTACACACAGCACCCCATATTGTACACACAGCACTCATATTGTACACACAGCACCCCATATTGTACACACAGCTCCCCATATTGTACACACAGCCCCCCATATTGTACACACAGCACCCCATATTGTACACACAGCCCCCCATATTGTACACACAGCACCCCCATATTGTACACACAGCACCCCATATTCTACACACAGCACCCCATATTGTACACACAGCACCCCCATATTGTACACACAGCACCCCATATTCTACACACAGCACCCCATATTGTACACACAGCACCCCCATATTGTACACACATCACCCCATATTGTACACACAGCACCCCCATATTGTACACACAGCACCCCATATTGTACACACAGCACCCCATATTGTACACACAGCACCCCCATATTGTACACACAGCACCCCATATTGTACACACAGCACCCCATATTGTACACACAGCACCCCCATATTGTACACACAGCACCCCATATTGTACACACAGCACCCCATATTGTACACACAGCCCTCCATATTGTACACACAGCTCCCCATATTGTACACACATCACCCCATATTGTACACACATCACCCCATATTGTACACACAGCCCCCCATATTGTACACACAGCCCCCCCATATTGTACACACAGCACCCCATATTGTACACACAGCACTCCATATTGTACACACAGCACCTCATATTGTACACACAGCCCCCCATATTGTACACACAGCACCTCATATTGTACACACAGCACCTCCTATTGTACACACAGCACCCCATATTGTACACACAGCCCCCCATATTGTACACACAGCCCCCCATATTATACACACAGCACCCCATATTGTACACACAGCTCCCCATATTGTACACACATCACCCCATATTGTACACACATCACCCCATATTGTACACACAGCCCCCCATATTGTACACACAGCCCCCCCATATTGTACACACAGCACCCCATATTGTACACACAGCACCTCATATTGTACACACAGCACTCCATATTGTACACACAGCACCCCATATTGTACACACAGCACTCCATATTGTACACACAGCTCCCCATATTGTACACACACCACCCCATATTATACACACAGCACCCCATATTGTACACACAGCACCCCATATTGTACACACAGCACCCCATATTGTACACACAGCCCCCCCATATTGTACACACAGCCCCCCATATTGTACACACAGCCCCCCATATTGTACACACAGCACTCCATATTGTACACACAGCACCCCATATTGTACACACAGCCCCCCATATTGTACACACAGCACTCCATATTGTACACACAGCACCCCATATTGTACACACAGCCCCCCATATTGTACACACAGCACCCCATATTGTACACACAGCACCCCATATTGTACACACAGCACCCCATATTGTACACACAGCACCCCATATTATACACACAGCCCTCCATATTGTACACACAGCCCCCCATATTGTACACACAGCACTCCATATTGTACACACAGCACCCCATATTGTACACACAGCCCCCCATATTGTACACACAGCCCCCCATATTGTACACACAGCACTCCATATTGTACACACAGCACCCCATATTGTACACACAGCCCCCCATATTGTACACACAGCACCCCATATTGTACACACAGCACCCCATATTGTACACACAGCACCCCATATTGTACACACAGCACCCCATATTATACACACAGCCCTCCATATTGTACACACAGCACCTCATATTGTACACACAGCACCCCATAGTGTACACACAGCACCCCATATTGACAGAGAAACACAGAATTGTTGACATTTTTGCAGATTTATTAAAAAAGAAAAACTGAAATATCACATGGTCCTAAGTATTCAGACCCTTTGCTGTGACACTCATATATATAACTCAGGTGCTGTCCATTTCTTCTGATCATCCTTGAGATGGTTCTACACCTTCATTTGAATCCAGCTGTGTTTGATTATACTGATTGGACTTGATTAGGAAAGCCACACACCTGTCTATAAAAGACCTTACAGCTCACAGTGCATGTCAGAGCAAATGAGAATCATGAGGTCAAAGGAACTGCCTGAAGAGCTCAGAGACAGAATTGTGGCAAGGCACAGATCTGGCCAAGGTTACAAAAAAATTTCTGCTGCACTTAAGGTTCCTAAGAGCACAGTGGCCTCCATAATCCTTAAATGGAAGACGTTTGGGACGACCAGAACCCTTCCTAGAGCTGGCCGTCCGGCCAAACTGAGCTATTGGGGGAGAAGAGCCTTGGTGAGAGAGGTAAAGAAGAATCCAAAGATCACTGTGGCTGAGCTCCAGAGATGCAGTTGGGAGATGGGAGAAAGTTGTAGAAAGTCAACCATCACTGCAGCCCTCCACCAGTCGGGGCTTTATGGCAGAGTGGCCCGACGGAAGCCTCTCCTCAGTGCAAGACACATGAAAGCCGCATGGAGTTTGCTGAAAAAAAACCTGAAGGACTCCAAGATGGTGAGAAATAAGATTCTCTGGTCTGATGGGACCAAGATAGAACTTTTTGGCCTTAATTCTAAGCGGTATGTGTGGAGAAAACCAGGCACTGCTCATCACCTGTCCAATACAGTCCCAACAGTGAAGCATGGTGGTGGGAGCATCATGCTGTGGGGGTGTTTTCCAGCTGCAGGGACAGGACGATTGGTTGCAATCGAGGGAAAGATGAATGCGGCCAAGTACAGGGATATCCTGGACGAAAACCTTCTCCAGAGTGCTCAGGACCTCAGACTGGGCCGAAGGTTTACCTTCCAACAAGACAATGACCCTAAGCACACAGCTAAAATAACGAAGGAGTGGCTTCACAACAACCCAGTGACTGTTCTTGAATGGCCCAGCCAGAGCCCTGACTTAAACCCAATTGAGCATCTCTGGAGAGACCTAAAAATGTCCGTCCACCAACGTTTACCATCCCCCCTGACAGAACTGGAGAGGATCTGAAAGAAGGAATGGCAGAGGATCCCCAAATCCAGGTGTGAAAAACTTGTATCTTTCCCAAAAAGGACTCATCAAAAGGGGCTTCTACTAAATACTGAGCAAAGGGTCTGAATACTTAGGACCATGTGATATTTCATTTTCTTTTTTAATAAATCTGCAAAAATGTCAACAATTCTGTGTTTTTCTGTCAATATGGGGTGCTGTGTGTACAATATGGAGTGCTGTGTGTACAATATGGGGAGCTGTGTGTACAATATGGGGGGCTGTGTGTACAATATGGAGTGCTGTGTGTACAATATGGGGTGCTGTGTGTACAATATGGGGGGCTGTGTGTACAATATGGGGGGCTGTGTGTACAATATGGGGTGCTGTGTGTACAATATGGGGGGCTGTGTGTACAATATGGAGTGCTGTGTGTACAATATGGGGTGCTGTGTGTACAATATGAGGTGCTGTGTGTACAATATGGGGTGATGTGTGTACAATATGGGGGGCTGTGTGTACAATATGGGGTGCTCTGTGTACAATATGGAGTGCTGTGTGTACAATATGGGGTGCTGTGTGTACAATATGGGGGGCTGTGTGTACAATATGGGGGGCTGTGTGTACAATATGAGGTGCTGTGTGTACAATATGGGGGGCTGTGTGTACAATATGAGGTGCTGTGTGTACAATATGAGGTGCTGTGTGTACAATATGGGGGGCTGTGTGTACAATATGGGGTGTTGTGTGTACAATATGGGGAGCTGTGTGTACAATATGAGGTGCTGTGTGTACAATATGGGGGGCTGTGTGTACAATATGGGGTGTTGTGTGTACAATATGGGGAGCTGTGTGTACAATATGGGGTGCTGTGTGTACAATACGGGGGGCTGTGTGTACAATATGGGGGGCTGTGTGTACAATATGGGGTGCTGTGTGTACAATATGGGGGGCTGTGTGTACAATATGAGGTGTTGTGTGTACAATATGAGGTGCTGTGTGTACAATATGGGGGGCTGTGTGTACAATATGGGGTGTTGTGTGTACAATATGGGGTGCTGTGTGTACAATATGGGGGGCTGTGTGTACAATATGGGGGGCTGTGTGTATAATATGGGGTGCTGTGTGTACAATATGGGGGGCTGTGTGTACAATATGGGGTGCTGTGTATACAATATGGAGTGTTGTGTGTACAATATGGGGTGCTGTGTGTACAATATGGGGAGCTGTGTGTACAATATGGGGTGCTGTGTGTACAATATGGGGGGCTGTGTGTACAATATGAGGTGCTGTGTGTACAATATGGGGGGCTGTGTGTACAATATGGGGGGCTGTGTGTACAATATGGGGTGCTGTGTGCATAATATGGGGTGCTGTGTGTACAATATGGGGGGCTGTGTGTACAATATGAGGTGCTGTGTGTACAATATGGGGGGCTGTGTGTACAATATGGGGAACTGTGTGTACAATATGGGGTGCTGTGTGTACAATATGGGGGGCTGTGTGTACAATATGGGGTGATGTGTGTACAATATGGGGTGCTGTGTGTACAATATGGGGAGCTGTGTGTACACTATGGGGTGCTGTGTGTACAATATGGAGTGCTGTGTGTACAATATGGGGGGTTGTGTGTACACTATGGGGTGCTGTGTGTACAATATGAGGTGCTGTGTGTACAATATGGGGTGCTGTGTGTACAATATGGAGTGCTGTGTGTACAATATGGGGGGTT
Source organism: Aquarana catesbeiana (assembly GCF_042186555.1). Classification (NCBI taxonomy): domain Eukaryota; kingdom Metazoa; phylum Chordata; class Amphibia; order Anura; family Ranidae; genus Aquarana; species Aquarana catesbeiana. Next base: position 650,239,751 of record NC_133328.1, on the reverse strand, counting down.
GTGTGTACACTATGGGGTGCTGTGTGTACAATATGGAGTGCTGTGTGTACAATATGGGGGGTTGTGTGTACACTATGGGGTGCTGTGTGTACAATATGAGGTGCTGTGTGTACAATATGGGGTGCTTTGTGTACAATATGAGGTGCTGTGTGTACAATATGGGGGGCTGTGTGTACACTATGGGGTGCTGTGTGTACAATATGAGGTGCTGTGTGTACAATATGGGGGGTTGTGTGTACAATATGGGGTGCTGTGTGTACAATATGGGGTGCTGTGTGTACAATATGAGGGGCAGTGTGTACAATATGGAGTGCTGTGTGTACAATATGGGGTGCTGTGTGTACAATATGGGGTGCTGTGTGTACAATATGAGGGGCAGTGTGTACAATATGGAGGGCTGTGTGTACAATATGGGGGGCTGTGTGTACAATATGGGGTGCTGTGTGTACAATATGGGGGGCTGTGTGTACAATATGAGGTGCTGTGTGTACAATATGGGGTGCTGTGTGTACAATATGGGGTGCTGTGTATACAATATGGAGTGTTGTGTGTACAATATGGGGGGCTGTGTGTACAATATGGGGGGCTGTGTGTACAATATGGGGTGCTGTGTGTACAATATGGAGTGCTGTGTGTACAATATGGGGGGCTGTGTGTACACTATGGGGTGCTGTGTGTACAATATGAGGTGCTGTGTGTACAATATGGGGGGTTGTGTGTACAATATGGGGTGCTGTGTGTACAATATGGGGTGCTGTGTGTACAATATGAGGGGCAGTGTGTACAATATGGAGTGCTGTGTGTACAATATGGGGTGCTGTGTGTACAATATGGGGTGCTGTGTGTACAATATGAGGGGCAGTGTGTACAATATGGAGGGCTGTGTGTACAATATGGGGGGCTGTGTGTACAATATGGGGTGCTGTGTGTACAATATGGGGGGCTGTGTGTACAATATGAGGTGCTGTGTGTACAATATGGGGTGCTGTGTGTACAATATGGGGTGCTGTGTATACAATATGGAGTGTTGTGTGTACAATATGGGGGGCTGTGTGTACAATATGGGGGGCTGTGTGTACAATATGGGGTGCTGTGTGTACAATATGGGGTGCTGTGTGTACAATATGGGGTGCTGTGTGTACAATATGGGGGACTGTGTGTACAATATGGGGTGCTGTGTGTACAATATGGGGGGCTGTGTGTACAATATGGGGGGCTGTGTGTATAATATGGGGTGCTGTGTGTACAATATGGGGGGCTGTGTGTACAATATGAGGTGCTGTGTGTACAATATGGGGAGCTGTGTGTACAATATGGGGTGCTGTGTGTACAATATGTGGGGCTGTGTGTACAATATGAGGTGCTGTGTGTACAATATGGGGTGCTGTGTGTACAATATGGGGTGCTGTGTGTATAATATGGGGTGCTGTGTGTACAATATGGGGGGCTGTGTGTACAATATGAGGTGCTGTGTGTACAATATGGGGGACTGTGTGTACAATATGGGGTGCTGTGTGTACAATATGGGGGGCTGTGTGTACAATATGGGGGGCTGTGTGTATAATATGGGGTGCTGTGTGTACAATATGGGGGGCTGTGTGTACAATATGGGGTGCTGTGTATACAATATGGAGTGTTGTGTGTACAATATGGGGGGCTGTGTGTACAATATGGGGAGCTGTGTGTACAATATGGGGTGCTGTGTGTACAATATGGGGGGCTGTGTGTACAATATGAGGTGCTGTGTGTACAATATGGGGTGCTGTGTGTACAATATGGGGTGCTGTGTGTATAATATGGGGTGCTGTGTGTACAATATGGGGGGCTGTGTGTACAATATGAGGTGCTGTGTGTACAATATGGGGGGCTGTGTGTACAATATGGGGAACTGTGTGTACAGTATGGGGTGCTGTGTGTACAATATGGGGGGCTGTGTGTACAATATGGGGAACTGTGTGTACAGTATGGGGTGCTGTGTGTACAATATGGGGTGCTGTGTGTACAATATGGGGTGCTGTGTGTACAATATGGGGAACTGTGTGTACAGTATGGGGTGCTGTGTGTACAATATGGGGTGCTGTGTGTACAATATGGGGTGCTGGGTGTACAATATGGAGTGCTGTGTGTACAATATGGGGGGTTGTGTGTACACTATGGGGTGCTGTGTGTACAATATGGAGTGCTGTGTGTACAATATGGGGGGTTGTGTGTACACTATGGGGTGCTGTGTGTACAATATGAGGTGCTGTGTGTACAATATGGGGTGCTGTGTGTACAATATGAGGTGCTGTGTGTACAATATGGGGTGCTGTGTGTACAATATGGAGTGCTGTGTGTACAATATGGGGGGCTGTGTGTACACTATGGGGTGCTGTGTGTACAATATGAGGTGCTGTGTGTACAATATGGGGGGTTGTGTGTACAATATGGGGTGCTGTGTGTACAATATGGGGTGCTGTGTGTACAATATGGGGTGCTGTGTGTACAATATGAGGGGCAGTGTGTACAATATGGAGTGCTGTGTGTACAATATGGGGTGCTGTGTGTACAACATGGGGTGCTGTGTGTACAATATGGGGTGCTGTGTGTACAATATGAGGGGCAGTGTGTACAATATGGAGGGCTGTGTGTACAATATGGAGGGCTGTGTGTACAATATGGGGGGCTGTGTGTACAATATGGGGTGCTGTGTGTACAATATGGGGGGCTGTGTGTACAATATGAGGTGCTGTGTGTACAATATGAGGTGCTGTGTGTACAATATGGGGTGCTGTGTGTACAATATGGGGTGCTGTGTATACAATATGGAGTGTTGTGTGTACAATATGGGGGGCTGTGTGTACAATATGGGGTGCTGTGTGTACAATATGGGGAGCTGTGTGTACAATATGGGGAGCTGTGTGTACAATATGGGGTGCTGTGTGTACAATATGTGGGGCTGTGTGTACAATATGAGGTGCTGTGTGTACAATATGGGGGACTGTGTGTACAATATGGGGAGCTGTGTGTACAATATGGGGAGCTGTGTGTACAATATGGGGTGCTGTGTGTACAATATGGGGTGCTGTGTGTATAATATGGGGTGCTGTGTGTACAATATGGGGGGCTGTGTGTACAATATGAGGTGCTGTGTGTACAATATGGGGGACTGTGTGTACAATATGGGGAGCTGTGTGTACACTATGGGGTGCTGTGTGTACAATATGGAGTGCTGTGTGTACAATATGGGGGGTTGTGTGTACACTATGGGGTGCTGTGTGTACAATATGGAGTGCTGTGTGTACAATATGGGGGGCTGTGTGTACAATATGGAGTGCTGTGTGTACAATATGGAGTGCTGTGTGTACAATATGGGGGGTTGTGTGTACAATATGGGGTGCTGTGTGTACAATATGGGGTGCTGTGTGTACAATATGGGGGGCTGTGTGTACAATATGGGGTGTTGTGTGTACAATATGGGGTGCTGTGTGTACAATATGGGGGGCTGTGTGTACAATATGGGGTGTTGTGTGTACAATATGGGGTGCTGTGTATACAATATGGAGTGTTGTGTGTACAATATGGGGGGCTGTGTGTACAATATGGGGAGCTGTGTGTACAATATGGGGAGCTGTGTGTACAATATGGGGTGCTGTGTGTACAATATGGGGGGCTGTGTGTACAATATGAGGTGCTGTGTGTACAATATGGGGAGCTGTGTGTACAATATGGGGTGCTGTGTGTACAATATGAGGTGCTGTGTGTACAATATGGGGGGCTGTGTGTACAATATGGGGGCTGTGTGTACAATATGAGGTGTTGTGTGTACAATATGGGGTGCTGTGTGTACAATATGGGGGGCTGTGTGTACAATATGGGGTGCTGTGTGTACAATATGGGGTGCTGTGTGTACAATATGGGGGGCTGTGTGTACAATATGGGGAGCTGTGTGTACAATATGGGGTGCTGTGTGTACAATATGGGGGGCTGTGTGTACAATATGGGGTGCTGTGTGTACAATATGGGGAGCTGTGTGTACAATATGGGGTGCTGTGTGTACAATATGGGGTGCTGTGTGTACAATATGGGGAGCTGTGTGTACAATATGGGGTGCTGTGTGTACAATATGGGGGGCTGTGTGTACAATATGGGGTGATGTGTGTACAATATGGGGTGCTGTGTGTACAATATGGGGAGCTGTGTGTACACTATGGGGTGCTGTGTGTACAATATGGAGTGCTGTGTGTACAATATGGGGGGTTGTGTGTACACTATGGGGTGCTGTGTGTACAATATGGAGTGCTGTGTGTACAATATGGGGGGCTGTGTGGACACTATGGGGTGCTGTGTGTACAATATGGAGTGCTGTGTGTACAATATGGGGGGTTGTGTGTACAATATGGGGTGTTGTGTGTACAATATGGGGGGCTGTGTGTACAATATGGGGTGCAGTGTGTACAATATGGAGGGCTGTGTGTACAATATGGGGTGCTGTGTGTACAATATGGGGGGCTGTGTGTACAATATGGGGTGCTGTGTGTACAATATGGGGTGCTGTGTGTACAATATGGGGTGCTGTGTGTACAATATGGGGTGCAGTGTGTACAATATGGAGGGCTGTGTGTACAATATTGGGTGCTGTGTGTACAATATGGGGTGCTGTGTGTACAATATGGGGGGCTGTGTGTACAATATGGGGGGCTGTGTGTACAATATGGGGTGCAGTGTGTACAATATGGAGGGCTGTGTGTACAATATGAGGTGCTGTGTGTACAATATGGAGGGCTGTGTGTACAATATGGGGGGTTGTGTGTACAATATGGGGGGCTGTGTGTACAATATGGGGTGCTGTGTGTACAATATGGGGGGCTGTGTGTACAATATGGGGTGCTGTGTGTACAATATGAGGTGCTGTGTGTACAATATGGGGGGCTGTGTGTACAATATGGAGTGCTGTGTGTACAATATGGGGTGTTGTGTGTATAATATGGGGTGTTGTGTGTACAATATGGGGGGCTGTGTGTACAATATGGGGTGCTGTGTGTACAATATGAGGTGCTGTGTGTACAATATGGGGGGCTGTGTGTACAATATGGAGTGCTGTGTGTACAATATGGGGTGTTGTGTGTATAATAGGGGGTGCAGTGTGTACAATATGGAGGGCTGTGTGTACAATATGGGGGGCTGTGTGTACAATATGGAGTGCTGTGTGTACAATATGGGGTGCTGTGTGTACAATATGGAGTGCTGTGTGTACAATATGGGGTGCTGTGTGTACAATATGGAGTGCTGTGTGTACAATATGGGGGGTTGTGTGTACAATATGGGGTGTTGTGTGTACAATATGGGGTGCTGTGTGTACAATATGAGGTGTTGTGTGTACAATATGGGGTGCTGTGTGTACAATATGGGGGGCTGTGTGTACAATATGGGGGTGCTGTGTGTACAATATGGGGTGCTGTGTGTACAATATGGGGGGCTGTGTGTACAATATGGGGGTGCTGTGTGTACAATATGGGGTGCTGTGTGTACAATATGGGGTGCTGTGTGTACAATATGGGGGGGCTGTGTGTACAATATGGGGTGCTGTGTGTACAATATGGGGTGCTGTGTGTACAATATGGGGGAGCTGTGTGTACAATATGGGGTGATGTGTGTACAATATGGGGGGCTGTGTGTACAATATGGGGTGCTGTGTGTACAATATGGGGTGCTGTGTGTACAATATGGGGTGCTGTGAGTACATTATGGGGGAGCTGTGTGTACAATATGGGGTGATGTGTGTACAATATGGGGGGCTGTGTGTACAATATGGGGGGCTGTGTGTACAATATGGGGTGATGTGTGTACAATATGGGGTGCTGTGTGTACAATATGGGGTGCTGTGTGTACAATATGGGGGGCTGTGTGTACAATATGGGGTGCTGTGTGTACAATATGGGGGGCGATGTGTGTACAATATGGGGGGCTGTGTGTACATTAATGAGGAAAAAAATGAACCTAAATGATTTTAGCAAATGGCTGCAATATAACAAAGAGTGAAAAATTTAAGGCGTCTGAATACTTTCCGTCCCCACTGTATGTTTAAGTGGAAGGAGACTCCCATCCCAGGTGCTAAGAACCTTTTTGTCAATGGTTCCAGGTATTACACCCCAGATGGTAAGCCACACACAGGTTATGCAGTGACCACAGTCATTGAGTTCCCACATGTCTGGGTTGTCGCCATATGAGGTTTGTTTGGAGGTCAACCAAAAACAGGGTTGTACTTTCCTCAGTAGCTGTCGCCTACATTCTCAGCTGATTGGGTAGGTGCAGTCACTGTAACATGAACTTCAAAAGGTCCACCACAGGCAGTGTTGCCAACCGCCCGTAGATTTATGGGCAGCCCGTAAGAAGGCATCTTTCCGGCGCCCGTGAAAGCCCGTAGTACGGGAAAAGTGCCCGTAAAAATGGCGGTGATTGGATCGGGTCAGAGCTGCGCATGCGCAAATCCGAAAATACCCGAGAAAATCCAATTCTGAGTCGCCTAGTCTGACTCCTGCAGCCTCTGCTCAGCCCACCTGACGCAGTGCAGCCAATGATGTCAGCCTATTTTCCCGCCAGCCTATAAACAGGCAGGAGCCGAGTGGGTGGACGGAGGAGCCAGCGGCCAGCCTGAGCCTCGTGTGGAGTGGAAATGGAGATGCAGCGGTGGACTATGGAGTGCACACACTGGACCCCACACACAGCACACCGTGACCTCACAACCTGCCCTGTGTGTCAACAGTTTCTGCCTGGTGGTGAGTGTAGCAGTAAGCAGCTGCAGTTCCAAACTTACCAGCCAAGCTATAAAGGACGAGTCAGGGACACGGGAGTTAGTGGACTGGAGCCTCTCGCTTGGCAGACTAGTCGGACAGATGGTGTCTCTCTCTCTCTGATGATGACTATGAGAGACAGGCAGACAGGCCAGCCCAGTGCCCGCACGGCAGGAGTCTCAGGCCCAGTCTCCAGTTCACCCAGTGACAGAGTGAGTCAGTCAGTCTTAGATGGGTAGGCTGCGGCAGGACCAGAGGTCGGATTCGGAAATTCCCAGGCTGATGATTGATGGCTCATTATGAATGATTCATGTGTTGTGGGGGGGGAGTCTCAGGTGGACCTGTGGTGCGCAGCAATTAATGATGTATTGTGTTAATACATGCATTGCTGCCTTGGGCCTGGCCCCTGCTGCAGGGAGATTCTAAAATTAATAATTGTGGTGTGTGTGTGGGGCTGCAACTTGCAGGAGTGGGACCCAAAGATCAAGCATTTCTGAATTCAGTCAGTGGTGCTGATGTGATGTTATCATTCATCATTGTTGTGCAGAGGCTCAGGGCGGGCTCAGACAAAGCCCCTTAGTGGTTGCCCCTGACCAGTGAGTGCTGTGCTCCCTCCACAGTCCACTCAGTGGAAGATGCACGCTTGCTGCAGTTAGTATTGCTAGTAAGTTTGGTTCCTGGCTGGGGCACCTGGGGACTGTCCACATGACCATCTCCTGTACCATGTCCGCAGTCTCTGATCATCTCCTGTATCATGTCTGCAGTCTCTGATCATCTCCTGTATTATGTCTGCAGTCTCTGATCATCTCCTGTATTATGTCTGCAGTCTCCGATCATCTCCTGTACTATGTCTGCAGTCTCTGATCATCTCCTGTATTATGTCTGCAGTCTCTGACCATCTCCTGTATTATGTCTGCAGTCTCTGACCATCTCCTGTACTATGTCTGCAGTCTCTGACCATCTCCTGTACTATGTCTGCAGTCTCTGACCATTTCCTGTACTATGTCTGCAGTCTCTGACCATCTCCTGTACTATGTCTGCAGTCTCTGACCATTTCCTGTACTATGTCCGCAGTCTCTGACCATCTCCTGTATTATGTCTGCAGTCTCTGATCATCTCCTGTATTATGTCTGCAGTCTCCGATCATCTCCTGTACTATGTCTGCAGTCTCTGATCATCTCCTGTATTATGTCTGCAGTCTCTGACCATCTCCTGTATTATGTCTGCAGTCTCTGACCATCTCCTGTACTATGTCTGCAGTCTCTGACCATCTCCTGTACTATGTCTGCAGTCTCTGACCATTTCCTGTACTATGTCTGCAGTCTCTGACCATCTCCTGTACCATGTCTGCAGTCTCTGACCATCTCCTGTACTATGTCTGCAGTCTCTGACCATCTCTTGTACTATGTCTGCAGTCTCTGACCATCTCCTGTACTATGTCTGCAGTCTCTGACCATCTCCTGTACTATGTCTGCAGTCTCTGACCATCTCCTGTATTATGTCTGCAGTCTCTGACCATCTCCTGTAATATGTCTGCAGTCTCTGACCATCTCCTGTATTATGTCTGCAGTCTCTGATCATCTCCTGTACTATGTCTGCAGTCTCTGACCATCTCCTGTACTATGTCTGCAGTCTCTGACCATCTCCTGTATTATGTCTGCAGTCTCTGACCATCTCCTGTAATATGTCTGCAGTCTCTGACCATCTCCTGTATTATGTCTGCAGTCTCTGATCATCTCCTGTACCATGTCCGCAGTCTCTGATCATCTCCTGTATTAGGTCTGCAGTCTCCGATCATCTCCTGTACTATGTCTGCAGTCTCTGATCATCTCCTGTATTATGTCTGCAGTCTCTGATCATCTCCTGTATTATGTCTGCAGTCTCTGACCATCTCCTGTATTATGTCTGCAGTCTCTGACCATCTCCTGTACTATGTCTGCAGTCTCTGACCATCTCCTGTACTATGTCTGCAGTCTCTGACCATTTCCTGTACTATGTCTGCAGTCTCTGACCATCTCCTGTATTATGTCTGCAGTCTCTGACCATCTCCTGTACTATGTCTGCAGTCTCTGACCATCTCCTGTACTATGTCTGCAGTCTCTGACCATCTCCTGTACTATGTCTGCAGTCTCTGACCATTTCCTGTACTATGTCTGCAGTCTCTGACCATCTCCTGTACCATGTCTGCAGTCTCTGACCATCTCCTGTACTATGCCTGCAGTCTCTGACAATCTCTTGTACTATGTCTGCAGTCTCTGACCATCTCCTGTACCATGTCTGCAGTCTCTGACCATCTCCTGTACTATGTCTGCAGTCTCTGACCATCTCCTGTACTATGTCTGCAGTCTCTGACCATCTCCTGTATTATGTCTGCAGTCTCTGACCATCTCCTGTAATATGTCTGCAGTCTCTGACCATCTCCTGTATTATGTCTGCAGTCTCTGATCATCTCCTGTACTATGTCTGCAGTCTCTGACCATCTCCTGTACTATGTCTGCAGTCTCTGACCATCTCCTGTATTATGTCTGCAGTCTCTGACCATCTCCTGTATTATGTCTGCAGTCTCTGACCATCTCTTGTACTATGTCTGCAGTCTCTGACCATCTCCTGTACTATGTCTGCAGTCTCTGACCATCTCCTGTACCATGTCTGCAGTCTCTGACCATCTCCTGTACCATGTCTGCAGTCTCTGACCATCTCTTGTACTATGTCTGCAGTCTCTGACCATCTCTTGTATCATGTCTGCAGTCTCTGATCATCTCCTGTATCATGTCTGCAGTCTCTGACCATCTCCTGTATCATGTCTGCAGTCTCTGATCATCTCCTGTATCATGTCTGCAGTCTCTGACCATCTCCTGTATTATGTCTGCAGTCTCTGACCATCTCCTGTACTATGTCTGCAGTCTCTGACCATCTCTTGTACTATGTCTGCAGTCTCTGATCATCTCCTGTACTATGTCTGCAGTCTCTGACCATCTCCTGTATTATGTCTGCAGTCTCTGATCATCTCCTGTATTATGTCTGCAGTCTCTGACCATCTCCTGTAATATGTCTGCAGTGTCTGACCATCTCTTGTACTATGTCTGCAGTCTCTGATCATCTCCTGTACTATGTCTGCAGTCTCTGACCATCTCCTGTATTATGTCTGCAGTCTCTGATCATCTCCTGTATTATGTCTGCAGTCTCTGACCATCTCTTGTACTATGTCTGCAGTCTCTGACCATCTCCTGTACTATGTCTGCAGTCTCTGACCATCTCCTGTATTATGTCTGCAGTCTCTGATCATCTCCTGTACTATGTCTGCAGTCTCTGACCATCTCCTGTATTATGTCTGCAGTCTCTGATCATCTCCTGTACTATGTCTGCAGTCTCTGACCATCTCCTGTATTATGTCTGCAGTCTCTGATCATCTCCTGTACTATGTCTGCAGTCTCTGATCATCTCCTGTATTATGTCTGCAGTCTCTGACCATCTCCTGTATTATGTCTGCAGTCTCTGATCATCTCCTGTACTATGTCTGCAGTCTCTGACCATCTCCTGTACTATGTCTGCAGTCTCTGATCATCTCCTGTATTATGTCTGCAGTCTCTGACCATCTCCTGTATTATGTCTGCAGTCTCTGATCATCTCCTGTTTCATATCTGCAGTCTCTGATCATCTCCTGTACTATGTCTGCAGTCTCTGACCATCTCCTGTATTATGTCTGCAGTCTCTGATCATCTCCTGTACTAAGTCTGCAGTCTCTGACCATCTCCTGTATTATGTCTGCAGTCTCTGATCATCTCCTGTACTAAGTCTGCAGTCTCTGACCATCTCCTGTATTATGTCTGCAGTCTCTGATCATCTCCTGTACTATGTCTGCAGTCTCTGACCATCTCCTGTACTATGTCTGCAGTCTCTGACCATCTCCTGTATTATGTCTGCAGTCTCTGACCATCTCCTGTATTATGTCTGCAGTCTCTGACCATCTCCTGTATTATGTCTGCAGTCTCTGACCATCTCCTGTACTATGTCTGCAGTCTCTGACCATCTCCTGTACTATGTCTGCAGTCTCTGACCATCTCCTGTACCATGTCTGCAGTCTCTGACCATCTCCTGTACCATGTCTGCAGTCTCTGACCATCTCTTGTACTATGTCTGCAGTCTCTGACCATCTCTTGTATCATGTCTGCAGTCTCTGATCATCTCCTGTATCATGTCTGCAGTCTCTGACCATCTCCTGTATCATGTCTGCAGTCTCTGATCATCTCCTGTATCATGTCTGCAGTCTCTGACCATCTCCTGTATTATGTCTGCAGTCTCTGACCATCTCCTGTACTATGTCTGCAGTCTCTGACCATCTCTTGTACTATGTCTGCAGTCTCTGATCATCTCCTGTATTATGTCTGCAGTGTCTGACCATCTCTTGTACTATGTCTGCAGTCTCTGATCATCTCCTGTACTATGTCTGCAGTCTCTGACCATCTCCTGTATTATGTCTGCAGTCTCTGATCATCTCCTGTATTATGTCTGCAGTCCCTGGCCATCTCCTGTAATATGTCTGCAGTGTCTGACCATCTCTTGTACTATGTCTGCAGTCTCTGATCATCTCCTGTACTATGTCTGCAGTCTCTGACCATCTCCTGTATTATGTCTGCAGTCTCTGACCATCTCCTGTATTATGTCTGCAGTCTCTGATCATCTCCTGTACTATGTCTGCAGTCTCTGATCATCTCCTGTATTATGTCTGCAGTCTCTGACCATATCTTGTACTATGTCTGCAGTCTCTGACCATCTCCTGTACTATGTCTGCAGTCTCTGACCATCTCCTGTATTATGTCTGCAGTCTCTGATCATCTCCTGTACTATGTCTGCAGTCTCTGACCATCTCCTGTATTATGTCTGCAGTCTCTGATCATCTCCTGTATTATGTCTGCAGTCTCTGATCATCTCCTGTACTATGTCTGCAGTCTCTGACCATCTCCTGTACTATGTCTGCAGTCTCTGATCATCTCCTGTATTATGTCTGCAGTCTCTGACCATCTCCTGTATTATGTCTGCAGTCTCTGATCATCTCCTGTTTCATATCTGCAGTCTCTGATCATCTCCTGTACTATGTCTGCAGTCTCTGACCATCTCCTGTATTATGTCTGCAGTCTCTGACCATCTCCTGTATTATGTCTGCAGTCTCTGATCATCTCCTGTTTCATATCTGCAGTCTCTGATAATTTCATCTTTTATCATGTCTGCAGTCTCTGAGGGGGAGCCTGGAGAGGAGTCAAGAGTGGGAGTGCTGCTAGATTGGGGATCACGAGAGAAGTCAGACATGTGTGGACTGTGTAGCGGAGACTATCGGATAAAACCAGAGCCGCCAAGCTGGAGTTGCCTGACTGAGCCCTGCTGCCCTGCACGGTGCACCTGAGAGGTCAGTCTGAGGAAGGGGCACTGATGTAAGGGGGGGGAATGAACATAATAATGTAAGGGGGCACTGAAATAAAGGTGAACTCTTGTATCAGTAACCCCCCCTTACCTTAGTGTATTCACTCTGCGGAAGGTAATCTCTGGTCACCAGAGTCCCCCCCCCCTCTCATTAGAGTTCCCAATGTTCCCCTTCTGAGTCTGCAGGATTTCCTCTTATAGTGCAAGGGAGAACTCTGCGGACCCTGATGTAAAGGACAATGCTGCAGACCCTGATGTAAGTAGGAATTCTGATGTAAAGGGGAGCGCAGAGCCCCCCCCCTTACATCAGAGTTCCCCCTTAGATCATGATCTGTGGCATTGTCCTTTACATGAAGGTTCACAGAGTTCTCCCTTGCACTGTAATGGGGAACTCTGTGGTGGCTATGTTATATTAACATGACCTTCATGTAAATAGATAAATTCGGTTTTTGACTTTTGTTTAACTTAAACACATTGCTAATAGAACTAGCTACATGTTTATAGTTTAAATACTAAAAGTTGCACAGTTTAGCACCGAAAACAGCCATTTTAGGTACTTTTTTGAAGTGCCAGTAAAAAATTGGTGTTTGTAATTTTTAGGCAACTTGCCAGTAAATTTCACTTGGGGGGGGGGGTTGGCAACACTGACCACAGGGTTCATGAGTCCCTCCTGGACCCTGACAGAAGAACCGATTTATATTCTTTCCAACCAGGTGACTGGGTCATTGTAAAGAAGCTTGATGGAGGAGACAACTGGATCCACGCCAGCCACTGCAAGAAGCTGCTCAACTACACTAAAGGATGAGGAGTATCTTTGTTTATTTATGTTTTTAGCTTAGTGTATTCTCCAACTAGCTAAGAAAGAGAACAGGACCAATTGCTGGGTCTACTCTGAATCTCCACCGAACTTTAGTACCCAGCAATGACAGCGGTACATGCTATATATAATGTTCAGATTGGTATGAGGAATTTTGAAAAACTAGAAAAAAACTCCAGACACTTGTCCATAGAACTTAACGATACATTCCTAGAGGGTAAAATTAGTTATAGTTTTAACAATAGCTCTGGTTCTTGCCAGTTTGGGTATCGGGACAACTAGGTAGCCCACAAGTGTGCTTTAACTTTAGTATGCTACTTATGCGGGTCTACAGCTTATAAGGTAACTCTCCCTAATGCAAGAGGTTCATGTGTCCTGGTGAAACTCGTCCCAGCATCTTATGTCGTGGCCGATTGTGAGGATCTGATGGTGCAAGAGAAAGTAAAAATGGCATGAAGGGAATTGTCCACCAACCCGACCAGGTTTGGGCATGGTTTCCTGCTTGTACAGGGTGGGGGCTTGAGCTTATGAAACGATTGAACAATTTCTCATCCAGTGTGGATGGGTTGTTCAATGAAACTGATGAAGCTGCAAGGAAGATCCCACTGGAACAACGGCAGATGAAGACCCTTCTATTAAAAGATGGCCCATGATTATCTTTTGGCATCCAAGGGGGGTTTCTGTGAATTAATAGGAAAAGATTGTTATACCTGGATCGGGGAAACTAGTGACAAAGTTCAGGCCCATATAGATAAGGTTAGATCCCTGCAAGGCAAAGCCAGAGCTATAGCTAGTAAAGGTTGGAATCCTTTTAAGGGTCTGGGAATCTTTGAGGATTTTTTTATTTTTCAGCAGATCATGGTTGAAGGAAGTAAGGGTATATATACTCATGTTGTTTTTGTTTCTATTCCTTCTATATGCTGTGATGAGGTGCTACTGTTGCCTGATTGGACGAGTAAACAGAGCCTGAGCAGATGACCACATCTTCCTCGCTGAGATGAGACGCCCCGAAGCCCAACCCACATACAAGACGCAGAGGATCCCATACTGACAGGTCTTCATGTCCTCCTCTAAGTCATCCCTCCTGAAGAACAGAGTCTACAAGAAAAGCCGTGTTTTATTTTTATGGACTGTAAGGACTGATTCATTTCCAGGTGTAAGAAGAAGATCAAGATTCATCGAGGAAAACATGGGAGCATATGACAAAGAGGAGGAGCTGTTGTGGAAATTTGTATTAATGTATGTTGTCAGTAGGGATGAGCCGAACACCCCCGGTTCGCAGCAGAACATACGAATAGGCAAAAAATTTGTTCGAACAAGCGAACACCGTTAAAGTCTATGGGACACAAACATGAATAATCAAAAGTGCTAATTTTAAAGGCTTATATGCAGGTTATTGTCATAAAAAGTGTTTGGGGTCCTGCCCCAGGGGACATGTATCAATGCAAAAAGAGTTTCAAAAACGGCCGTTTTAAAAAAAAAATGATGTGGGGGTCCTCCTCAAAATCCATTCCAGACCTGATTTTAAGGGGAACCCCATGGCAAGATTTTTTAAAAAAATGGTGTGGGGTCCCCCCAAAAATCCATTCCAGACCCTTATCCGAGCACGTAACCTGGCAGGCCGCAGGAAAAGAGGGGGTAATGAGAGAGCGCCCCCCCCTGAACTGTACCAGGCCACATGCCCTCAACATTGGGAGGGTGCTTTGGGTTAGCCTGGTATGGATTTTTGAGGGGGGCCCCAACGCCATTTTTTTTAAATTTTGGCACAGGGTTCCCTTTAAAATCAGGCCACATGCCCTCAACATTGGGAGGGTGCTTTGGGTTAGCCTGGTATGGATTTTGAGGGGAACCCCCACGCCATTATTTTTTTTTTTTTTTATTTAATTTTGGCACGTGGTTCCCCTTAATATCCATACCAGACATGAAGGGCCTGGTATGAAATTTGGGGGTCCCCAACGCAATTTTTTTAAAAATTTCAGTGACTTCTTTTATCTGTATTGCTGGGACCGACAATTCATTATAGTACTTTTAAATGACTTTTTTTTCCTTTGAAATGTTATTTTGCTCACAGACTGTTCTAAACATGGGAAACATGCGCTACTTTACAGGCATACTATAGACACCCCCAGGTACGAAATTTAAAGGAATATTTCACTTTTATTGTTTCGCGTCAAGCATTATTAAAATCACTGCTCACGGCCATTTTTAAAACTTTTTTTGCATTGATACATGTCCCCTGGGGCAGGACCCAGGTCCCCAAACACTTTTTATGACAATACCATTCATATAAGCCTTTAAAATTATCACTTTTGATTTCTCCGATAGACTTTTAAAGGGTGTTCCGTGGCTTTCGAATTTGCCGCGAACACCCCAAATTGTTCGCTATTCGGTGAACAGGTGAACACCTGATGTTTGAGTCCAACTTACGTTTGACTCGAACATCGGGCTCATCCCTAGTTGTCAGATGTCCTCCGGTGTCAGTTTTCCTGTAATACGTTCATGTGAGTGTATTCGCACATACAGACGTCTGTGGAAGACTGTTGATTGCGGAAACCTTCCCGTGGACGCGGCAGATCTGTTCGCCCTTTCAGGGATGTTTGTTTATGCCTCACCAAGAGACTGGCCACCTCATGGCAATTGCATTAACGCTCCTAGCAAGCAGATCTGCGTACATGGGAACCATAGCATAACCATACAAAAATGATGCTCCACTGAGCCATGATAGAGTACGGCTCGGGTCATTGGTAGCGGTGGGAATGTGCAGACGATCGGGTTCAGAGCCATGTAAGTTGTGTTCAAATTGTGAGACACTGTGTCTCAACAGGAAGCTGGCCGCATGGCTCTGCACACAACTGTCTGCACACGTCACTACTGGAATTCTGTTTGAATATATACATGTGTGTGATTGGTTCTTTTGAGGTAATCCAAGTGTCTGATTGGCTGATTCTAAAGCCACCACCTTCCTTTTGTTATTCATGTTTTACACTATAAATAAAGAGAGCATGGGAGGATTCTGCTGAGCTTGAAGTGATACCAGCGTCTGTCTGTGTTACTTGGAGATATACAAGCGCGCTTTCCCGGCATTATACAAGAGAGCTATGATTGTGCTTATTAGCGCACAGAATTATTTGCTTATAAAGAGAAGCTTATAAATATTCCACTACTGATAGAAAGGACACAATGAACGCTGATCTGTGTTCATCAGATACAAATTTTATTACGTAATAAAATAAATATTAGTAAAGCGTTATAAGCCAACTCATTTCCGGATGTCGGTCCCTGAAGAGCTTTGCAGATTTTTGAAGAGCCACTCAGAGGATGGCAGCGGCCTGGAGAGGGCGGAGTCACGGCTTCAGCTCCTGGCAGGAAAAGAAAAAAACGAAAGTTACCTACAACAGACCTCCACCCAATAGGAGGAGTTATTCACACCTGGCTCCTCCCCCTCCCACAATTATTTTAAAAGAATATTTAAAGATGGCGGCATCAGAAAGGGGGGCGGGGCCAGTATTACGGTGACTGAAGTTGCTTTTTCGTCATCTCATTGTAAAATAATAATATGAAAGAGATACAAAATGACAAGAGAGAGTCCTAACTCAGAGGAAAGTGTTTGGGTGCTGATGGGTTACATATCAATTTATTACACAAAATAAAGAATCGATTGCCTGATTGGTGACAGATGTAGAAGACTTTTGTAAGGGGAGACTCTGATGTGAGGCTGGGTTCACACTGGTCCGACAAACGCTCCGACATTGGGAGCTCATGTCGCATGACGTGTGAAATTTAATGTTTCCCTATGGGAGCCGTCCTAACTGGTCCGACACAAGTCGTTCCGACTTCAGAAATGCTCCCTGTACTACTTTGGTCCGACTTTGATCCTACTTCAGCCTATTGACTATCTTTGAAGTCGGATCAAAGTCGGATCGCCGTCTCGAGAGGGAACTATGCGCCAAGTTTTAAATAAAAAACCAGCATGGGTTCCCCCTCCAAGAGCATACCAGGCCCTTGGGTCTGGTATGGACCTTAAGGGGAACCCCCTACGCCGAAAAAATGGCGTGGGGGTCCCCCCCAAATCAATACCAGACCCTTATCCAAGCACGCAGCCCGGGCGGACAGGAATGGGGGTGGGGACGAGCGAGCGCCCCCCCTCCTGAACCATACCAGGTCGCATGCTCTCAACATGGGGGGGTTGGTGCCTTGGGGAGGGGGGGCGCACTGCAGGCCCCCCACCCCAAAGCACCTTGTCCCCATGTTGATTAGGACAAGGGCCTCTTCCCGACAACCTTGGCCATTGGTTGTCGGGGTCTGCGGGCGGAGGGCTTATCGGAATCTGGGAGCCCCCTTTAATAAGGGGGCCCCCAGATCCCGGCCCCCCACCCTATGTGAATGAGTATGGGGTACATGGTACCCCTACCCATTCACCTAGGGAAAAGTGTCAATAAAAGTACACAGGTTTTAAGATTAATTTATTAGGCAGCTCCGGGATCTTCTTCCGACTTTGGAGGGTCTTCTTCCGACTTCTCTCGGTGTTCCGCCTCTTCTCCCGGGCCCCTCCGCTATCTTCTTCCAGCTCTTTTGCGAGCGGGGGGCCCGGTCTGCTGCCGCTGTCTTGTCACCGCTGTCTCGCCGCTTCTTCTCTTCATCTCTTCTTCCGATGTTGACACGACGCTCTCTCCAGCTCTCTCACGCCCCCTTGTGACCCCAGAGTCCCTGCGCATGCTGGGACCATGACGTCACAAGGGGGCGGGGTCACCGCCTATATAAATGGCTCCGCAGCTCGCACACAGCATTCCAGCTGGAGAGGGCGTCGTGTCAACATCGGAAGAAGAGATGAAGAGAAGAAGGGGCGAGACAGCGGCGACAAGACAGCGGCAGCAGACTGGGCCCCCTGCTTCAAAAAGAGCTGGAAGAAGTTAGCAGAGGGGCCCGGGAGAAGAGGCGGAACACCGGGAGAAGTCGGAAGAAGACCCCCCCGAAGTCGGAAGAAGATCCCGGAGCTGCCTAATAAATTAATCTTAAAACCTGTGTACTTTTTTTTTTATTAACACTTTTCCCTAGGTGAATGGGTAGGGGTACCATGTACCCCATACTCATTCACATAGGGTGGGGGGCCGGGATCTGGGGGCCCCCTTATTAATTCCATAAGCCCTCCGCCCGCAGACCCCGACAACCAACGGCCAGGGTTGTCGGGAAGAGGCCCTTGTCCTCATCAACATGGGGACAAGGTGCTTTGGGGTGGGGGGGGCCCGCAGTGCGCCCCCTTCCCCCAAGGCACCAACCCCCCCCATGTTGAGGGCATGCGGCCTGGTACGGTTCAGGAGGGGGGGCGCTCGCTCGTCCCCACCCCCATTCCTGTCCGGCCGGGCTGTGTGCATGGATAAGGGTCTGGTATGGATTTGGGGGCACCCCCACACCGTTTTTTTGGCGTAGGGTGTTCCCCTTAAGGTCCATACCAGACCCAAGGGCCTGGTATGCTCTTGGAGGGAGAACCCATGCTGGTTTTTTATTTAAAATTTGGCGCGGATTTCCCCCTAAAGATTCATACCAAACACAGTGCCGGGCATTGGCGGGGATCCAAGTCGGATCCCCGTTCATTGAAAGTCAGACACATGCCGGCTTCATGTCGCAGGGCAAAGTTGGATCCAAAGTAGGACGGCTGTCGTGTCGCACCAGTGTGAACCCAGCCTCAGGGAGGATTCTGGCTGGGACTCTGATGTAACGGGGGAGTCTGATACAGGCTCAGATGTAGGGGAGGACTCTGACAGGCATTATGATGTAACGGGGACATTAAATGAGGGGACCCTGGAGTAAGGGGGGACTCCGATGGAAACTCTGATGTAAGGGAGGACTCTGACGCGGACCCCGATGTAGGTGACTCTGATGGGGATTCGTATGTAAGGGGGACTCTGATGTGGGCTTTGATATGGGGGGGGGGCCCTGATGTAAGGGGGACTCTGATGGGGTCATTGATGTAGGGGTGGATTCTGTTGAGGACTCTGGTGTGATGGGAGGCTTCAACAATGTTATTATTTGAAGTGGTTTATTCATTCGTTTGATTTTTAAAAATTTTTGTATTCACCTATAAAACGTATTTTTTTTCCGGCTGGTAATTTTTGGTAAATACACGATTTGGACGTCACTGAAAGGTTTGGAGGGCGTGTCTTATGACAACCGCATATTCCCGGCATCCTGTGACTTCCTGTTGTGGATCTGGGACAGGAAGTGAAGGGAAATCTCCTGCCAGGGGTCACACCCCCCTCAGTGTTGTACAGGAAGTAGTAGGTAGGGATATATAAAGGGGTCAGTCTACTAGACAATGAAATATCACTCTGAGGGGGAGGGGGCAGAATTTCCTGATGTCCCCCCCGGAATAACACATAGAACCTCATTTACCTGATCATCGGTGGTGATGTGATCTCTCAACCAGGTTCCAAATATCTGTACCCATTCCTGGACAGAGCTGTGGAGAGGGAAGAGATGATCGGTATTAGTAAAGTGACGGATCTGTCAGAAGATCTGTCAGAAGATGGCGGCAGACGACCTCACAGACATATTACTTATATGATTTATATTATTAATAATCATAAGAACATTTGTCCCAAAGAGAAAACAACTGAAGAACGTTCGATCTTTTCCCCATCCTCCCACCCGCTGGATCCCTAGTACAGAACGAATGTACATGGAGTAGTGCTGGACGAATAGTTCTGGAGATTCTTTTATAAATAGACCCCAAAGTGTCACCTCCATTCCCTTACCTTGCAAGGGGGCTTTAATGGCCATTGGCAGCACTGGAGTCCTACGGGGATTTCCATTATGGGGCTCTCGCTGGGTCTTGCTGGGACTGTCGAATCTCTGGAATCCATTGAGTTCTTCTACAGAATAAAACACAGATTTATCATTCGGTGATGACAAGGACCGGGCAGGACCAGCTTTTCTTCTACAATGGGAATCAACACTTGTAAAGGAAATGTGTAAGTTCTGTATATAATTGTATTCTGCAGGGATTTAAAGCAGGGAAATATTAAAGAGAGTTAAAAGAAAGTGAGAGAATGATATGCATGACTTGTGTACAAATGGGAAAAATGTAAGTAATTTTAGAGAGATATTTGTGTATGTGTGTGAATGCTGGGACCTTTAGTTCTATCCCTTGTGTGTGTCATGTACGCAGATGTGACCCCCTCCTTTGTGCTCTCATGAAAGAATGTGGCTGGGATGAGAGGTCAGTGATAAGCTGGAAGGACACCATGCCACTTTCTGTTTTTTAGACAAAACATTTATAACAAAAAGGTGCCAGTTTAATTAATCTAATGATAAACAATGTGATTACAATTATTTTTGAATCTGTTTTCCAAACATGGTAAAAAGAAGGTTACATTTAACCGTTTATTACACAAATTGAATATCCTTTGATAGTGGAAACAGTGCATTTAAAAAAAGGGAAATCGAGTAAAATGTCCTCCTTTAAGGAAATATATCTGTGGATATATATATTAGAATTAGGGTGTGATATTGAGATTATCACTTGAGTATTAGTTTCTGAGATGAGTTTAACAATTTTATTAATAATATAGATATATTGTAACTGGTTTAGACAACCTTTGGTTGGAATTGAAATCCAGGTTATTGAGGAAATTTGTAAAATGGATTAGTTTAGATTAAGATAACAATTTTGTAATTTTACATTTATACAATAAGCCCTTATTGAGAGAAAAAAAAAAGATTAAGATGAGGTTGTTACTTGGAATACAGCTGCCATAATAATTAACAAAGCCAAGATGGATGGGATACAAAAGAAGTTTTTCTACAAAAATGAAATCTAAAGGTCTGATAATAACTTGATGTGCGGTCCATGATGTGAGAGTAATAATAAATAAAATTTAAATATAACAAACCCATCACATCAAGTCCACATACCCTGTTAGGATAGATCCCACCTGCAGCCAGTTGTTTTATAGTTTTTGATCTGGCGGAGAGCTTTCTGTTCTGTCATATACAGATTGTTGGTCCATTTGTTTTTATTTATTTTTATTTTTGAAATCCAAAGCAGAATGTGTGGATTGTGAAATGATGTGCCCCTTTTATATGAGTGCCATGATATAAGCAGAAGAATACTTTGGATTTATTGGACATCTCTGCATGACCGCAGGGTATTGTTATCATTTATTATGTTATGACATCAGGAAAATAATGTCAGATGGAAACTAAGGACTTGTGTTATCTCGCTAAAACTAACAACAGAGCAAGCAATGAGAAATGAGACGAGAAACTAACGACAGAGCTAGCAACGGGAAACTTATAATATTGCCAGGAAAAAGTTGTCTTTTTGAAACATGAAACTGGAGTTCTTACACAAACAGCATGATAGAAAACAAGCCATTGTAATATATTTATGGAAGCTGGACCCAGTAATGAAGGGTTCGGAGGTATATCAGAGCTGTAGCTTTATGCAAAGGTGCTATTAGACAAAGTTACAGACATTATTTTGGTCAAATATTTAATTTTTAATGGTCCCACATTCTGCGCAGCAAATACTGTATATACTTGAGTATAAGCCGAGTTTTTCAGCCCATTTTTTTGGGCTGAAAATGCCCCCCTCGGCTTATACTCGAGTCAAATACTTTTCTGCAGCAGAGAATGACATTTTCCAAACCAAATTTGGGGCCCTGTATCTCGGGGCCACTTGGTGCTAGAAACCCCAGATTTGGTGTGCAAACCCAGTGGAACTAGCACTACAACATATCCGAAGCTGGGGTTCCTAGCACCAAGTGGCACCAAATCTGGGGTTCCCAGCACCAAGTGGCCCTGAGATACGGGGCCCCAAGTTCGGTCAACTGTGTCCATCTGCAGCAATGTCATTTCGGGACCCTTTGGGTCCAGAGACCCCAAATTTTGGCTGCAGCTAGGGGGGCATCTAGGGACCCTTAACTACCGAGTTTGAAGTTCGGGGGACCTATGGCTGCAAATGGGCATTGTTGACCCTCTTTTCCACTTACAGTAGCTGCGCATTTCTCACCCTCGTCTTATACTCGAGTCAATAAGTTTTCCCAGTTTTTTGTGGTAAAATAGGTGCCTTGGCTTATATTCGGGTCGACTTATACTCGAGTATATACGGTACACAGCTAACGAAATGTTTGTCTAATGAAAGATTCAAAATATGAATTTGTTTTGTTTGTTTATGTACAAATCTAACAATGAAAAATGCGTACAATTTGAATCCAGCCACCTTAATGCCTCTATTGGAGGAGGCTGGAGACAAAGGAAAACCACAAGTGTTACATTGACGACGTAGGAATCAGCTGCTGTGAGCCCAGTGCAGGACACACTCCCTGAAGACCCAGATATTAAATTTTTTGTAGATTTGATTTCCGGTTTTATACTGAGGATTGCAATACCCATACTGAGTATGCAGTTTATCACCCAGAAGGATACTCTGTATTCAGAGCAGTGGCGGCCCATCCATAGGGGGCGCACGGGCGCCGCCCCCCACCGAGCAGTCACAAAAAAAAGGCTCCTTAAAAAAAAAAAAGAAAAAAAGTTCTTTGAGTGCACTGTGTTTGGGCGTCGGACACAGTGCACTATGGGAAGCTCCATGTCAATGCAATCACGAGATTGCAGATGAGGCGCTTCATTTTCAGGCTTTTGACCTGCTTTGCGGTGCATTCCAAAGTGACGAGCAGCTTCCGCCCGTAGTATTACTATGGGCGGGCGCTTTGTTATTCAGGTTAGGAGGTTACTTCTGGTTACCCTGTTCCAGAGGGAAACCGGAAGTGATGTCGGCAGCTCCGTGGAGCACATGGCCCGAGTGGAGCTGCCTGTAAGGTAAGTAAGTGAGGCTGCATTTAATGGGATGCAGTGAGGCTGCATATGATGGGACACAGTGAGGCTGCATATAATGGGGCACAGTGAGGCTGCATTTAATGAAACGTAGTGAGGCTGCATATGATGGGACACAGTGAGGCTGCATATGATGTGGCACAGTGAGGCTGCATATGATGGGACACAGTGAGGCTGCATATAATGGGACACAGAGAGGCTGCACTTAATGAGACGCAGTGAGGCTGCATATGATGGGGCACAGTGAGGCTGCATATGATGGGACACAGTGAGGCTGCATAAGATGGGGCACAGTGAGACTGCATATGATGGGGCACAGCGAGGCTGCATATGATGGGCACAGTGGCTGCATAAGATGGGCACAGTGGCTGCATAAGATGGGCACAGTGGCTGCATAAGATGGCACAGTGTGAGCATTTGATGGGCACAGTGGCTGCATTTGATGGGCACAGTGGCTGCGTTTGATGGGCACAGTGGCTGCGTTTGATGGGCACAGTGGCTGCGTTTGATGGTACAGTGAGGCTGCGTTTGATGGTACAGTGAGGCTGCAATTGATGGGGTTTATTTTTTCAGAATTTTTCAGTTTGTTTGTGCCCCCCTAAAAATCCACTGATTCAGAGTCATTGGATCCTTTTTCCCCAGGTCAAGAAGCAGAGCTCCATGTTTTAGCAAAGCATGTGAGATATACAAAGAGTATATATTTATATAGATAGTTGAGATATAGAGAGCTTTTGGTTCCATTTGAAGGGCCAGAAGTTTGTTTTTACTTCGGCAGGTAAACCAATCGAGCATGCCAAGTTAATTTGATTGGCTGTTTTCAGCCTTCCAGGTTCTTGCTGAGGTAGCCATATTAACATTAAAATTCACACATGGAAGAAGACCAGGTGACTAATGCCGCGTACACATGAGCAGACTTTTCTAC
The DNA here is from genome assembly GCF_042186555.1 of Aquarana catesbeiana. Classification (NCBI taxonomy): domain Eukaryota; kingdom Metazoa; phylum Chordata; class Amphibia; order Anura; family Ranidae; genus Aquarana; species Aquarana catesbeiana. The sequence goes on along the minus strand of NC_133328.1, from coordinate 650,215,990 downwards.
GGACTAGGTCCGGCGGACCGGACTCCGTCGGACAATTCGACCGTGTGTGGGCTCCAGCTGACTTTCTTTCCTCAAAAGTCCGATGGACCTAGAATTAAAACATGTTTCAAATCTTTCCGATGGACTCAAGTCCGGTCAAAAAGTCCGCTCGTCTGTATGCTAGTCCGACGGACAAAAACCGACGCTAGGGCAGCTATTGGCTACTGGCTATAAACTTCCTTATTTTAGTCCGGTCGTACGTCCTCAAGTACAAATCTGTCTGACTTTGGTGTGATCGTGTGTAGGCAAGTCCATCGGAAAGTCCATCAAAAGTCCGTAGAAATGTCCGTCGGACCAGTCTGGTCGAAAAGTCCGCCCGTGTGTATGCGGCATTAGGATGCTGCATTACAGCCCCAGACACTTGCTGGGTCTGTGCAATTCACAGATTCCACCCTGGTTCTGGCCCAGTATAGCTGGGATTAATAATTCAACTTTAAGGACCCCAGAACGAGAACAACAAGTGGTCCACAGGGGGCAACTGCAAAAATGACTAAATTAAAGAAATCTTTGTTTGATTTGTTTCCCTCTTGGAATCACAGTCTAGGGTACTATTTATTCAAATACTTTAATTGCATACTTACCAACTGTCCTGAATTTCTCAGGACATTTCCGGGATTTAGACTCTTTTCCCAATTTTATTGTTTCCCGGGAAATGTCCCTAGAAATAATTTTTTTCCAGATTTTTCGCCGCCGCTTGCCCCCCGCTAAAAAGACCAGAAGAAGTAGAACACAGCTGGGTGGCTACAATAGAAATAGAGCTGCTGCGGTGCCGCCCCACCCGCACCCCGCTCCGCCCCGCTGCCGGTCTGTTATGGAAAGGGGCGGGGGGTGGTTCTATTGTAACCATGCTGCTGGCTCCGTCTCTATTTTGTTCCCCCTTGGCCTCTTTTCTGTAATTGTGGCGGAGATACAGCTACTAGGACATCTGATGTAAGGAGGGGCACCACTGGGGACATCTGATGTAAGGAGGGGCACCGCTAGGGACATCTGATGTAAGGAGGGGCACCGCTGGGGACATCTGATGTAAGGGGACTCCGCTGGGGAGATTTGATGTAAGGAGGGGCACCGCTGGGGACACCTGATGTAACAGGGGGGCTCCCCTGGGGACATCTGACATAAGGAGGGGCACCGCTGGGGACATCTGATGTAAGGAGGGGCACCGCTGGGGACATCTGATGTAAGGAGGGGCACCGTTGGGGACACCTGATGTAAGGGGGGCACTGCTGGGGACATCTAATGTAAGGGGGGCTCCGCTGGGGACATCTGATGTAAGGGGGGCTCCGCTGGGGACATCTGATGTAAGGGGGGCTCCGCTGGGGACATCTGATGTAAGGGGGCTCTGCTGAGGACATCTGATGTAAGGAGGGGCACCGCTGGGGACATCTGATGTAAGGGGGGCTTCGCTGGGGACACCTGATGTAAGGAGGGGCACTGCTGGGGACATCTGATGTAAGGAGGGGCTCCGCTGGGGACATCTGATGTAAGGAGGGGCTCCGCTGGGGACATCTGATGTAAGGAGGGGCTCCGCTGGGGACATCTGATGTAAGGAGGGGCTCCGCTGGGGACATCTGATGTAAGGAGGGGCTCCGCTGGGGACACCTGATGTAAGGAGGGACTCTGCTGGGGGCACCTGAAGTAAGGACAGACTCTCTGGCGGCACCTGATGCAAGGAGTGACTCTGCTGGGGGCACCTGATGGTATCTGGTGGCAGGTGATGTGGCAGGTGACACGCTCAGGGGTCCCACTGATTCTGGATTATGGTGAGTTGAATAATTTCATTCTATATTACAATGTAATAATAGTAATAATGTGCTTCAATCATCCTAACACCACAACCATGGTGCTGGGATGATTGAAGCGCTAACACCAGGTGTTTGGAGTATCTTTATCTGGTGATTTTGTTAAACTCTGGAATACACATTTCTATTGTGGTGTAGGATCTGGGCCTGCTGTCCCTCCATCCCTCTTTTTTTCCTTCTCTCTCCTTCCTTCCTTCTTTCCTTCGTTCTCTCTCTCTCCCTCTTTTCCCCTTTCTTTCTCATCTCTCATTCATCTCAGACTCTAACCACACCCCCATTTGAACCACGCCCATATAAGCCACACCCACAATTTCACGTAACCACGCCCATTTTTTGGCGCCCCGTGTTTTCTTTTTTTACTATGTCACGCCTACAAATGCATGCCCCAACCCCTAATTATAAGAAGACTCCGCCTACAACCAAAAAAAGTGTCCCTATAAATTTGTTTACAATGTTGGCAACTATGTTATTGTAAGGGATATACAGGGCCGGCCCTACCATCGGACCCAATGGGACCATGGCTCCAGGCAGGATTTAACAGGGGGCGGCAGCCAGGCCAGCAGGAAGTTACCGCCGGGAATCCCGGATCAGTCAGCAAGACTCTCAGGAGCGGAGCGGAAGCTGGTTGGCTGTGCACTGTGCGCTGTCTCCTGCACCGGTTGTTAGAATCGCCTGCCGCCCGGCGCCTAGCAACCAGTGACGTCAGAGGCCGCGGCCGTCCCTGCACTCACAGCTCTCAGCCTCCGCGCCAATCAATTGCTCCTCCCACCTATTCCATCTTCCATCTCCAGCGTGAGGGAAGGAAGGTTCTGAGGAGAGCTGCCTGTGCCCGAGACAGGGTGTGAGCTGAGCCAGGGCAGCCTCTCTGCCTATTTGAGAAACAAGGTGAGTTGGGTTGGTTGGTAGAAAACTTCAAGTGATTTCTCTCTAAGATTTTTTTTTTATAAGGGACTCGAGCTGGATTGAATGTGACTAATCTTTTTATTGTACCCATGTTTTCCCTGGAAACACTTTGATGAGGCCTTTTCTTCTGTACTGTTTGTAAATAATCATGCAGATTTACAAAAGAAACATGCTTTTTACATACAAACTATAAAATGATTTGTATGATTTTGATGGCTTCTAATCAAGATGCAATAGTGGTACAAGCGTGGTGAATTTTATTGGGAACGGGCACATAAGAGGTTAATTACTGCTGTGCTTCCACTCCCTGTCTGCGCAAGATAGATTCAGGTTGTCAGTAAGGCTGCTTTCACACTGAGGCGTTGCGGCACTTTACCGTCGTTTTTGCAGCGCTTTTAACCCCCACTAGCGGCCGAAAAAATTTCGGAGGCGCTGCCCATTGATTTCAATGGGCAGGGGCACTCCTACAGCGCCTCAAAGATTTAATTTAATTTTAGTTATCATGATATAAAATAACGAATGTGGGGGCCTTTTGATATGCGTGATATTTTTTTTTGGGGGGGGGGGGGCGGCAGCATTTCATTCTTGGTCTCAGGCAGCACTATGACTTGGGCCGGTGTTCTGACGAGAAGTGCCCCCCCCCATCGGATAGTGTGTCCGCCCCATACTGCACAGGCACAGCGCTTGTGCAGTACGGAGAACAAAGGAGATGCCGATAGTGTCCGAAGAAGAACAGCTGATCGCCAGGTATACAAGACGCCTGCGCAATGAATAGTACATTTTGTCACACGCTCCCGATGCTCGAGGGGGTGGATTTGTCCGCCCCAGCTGTGTGCATCCTGTAGCCACACTCCCCCCCTTGTAAGTTGTATGAGCATCGGGAGCGTGTGACAAAATGTGGTATTAAGTGCGCATGCGCTGTATAGAGTTCATGGCCAGCTGTTTATGTTCGGAGATTTTCAGAGTCTCCTCAGCGCCTGCGCACTACAGGGCGGACACTATCCGATGGTCTCCTCAGTGCCTGCGCACTACAGGGCGGACACTATCCGATGGTCTCCTTAGCGCCTGCGCACTACAGGGCGGACACTATCCGATGGTCTCCTCAGCGCCTGCGCACTACAGGGCGGACACTATCCGATGGTCTCCTCAGCGCCTGCACACTACAGGGCGGACACTATCCGATGGTCTCCTCAGCGCCTGCGCACTACAGGGCGGACACTATCCGATGGTCTCCTCAGTGCCTGCGCACTACAGGGCGGACACTATCCGATGGTCTCCTCAGCGCCTGCACACTACAGGGCGGACACTATCCGATGGTCTCCTCAGCGCCTGCACACTACAGGGCGGACACTATCCGATGGTCTCCTCAGCGCCTGCGCACTACAGGGCGGACACTATCCGATGGTCTCCTCAGCGCCTGCGCACTACAGGGAGGACACTATCCGATGGTCTCCTCAGTGCCTGCGCACTACAGGGCGGACACTATCCGATGGTCTCCTCAGCGCCTGCGCACTACAGGGCGGACACTATCCGATGGTCTCCTCAGCGCCTGCGCACTACAGGGCGGACACTATCCGATGGTCTCCTCAGCGCCTGCGCTCTACAGGGCGGACACTATCCGATGGTCTCCTCAGCGCCTGCGCACTACAGGGCGGACACTATCCGATGGTCTCCTCAGTGCCTGCGCACTACAGGGCGGACACTATCCGATGGTCTCCTCAGTGCCTGCACACTACAGGGCGGACACTATCCGATGGTCTCCTCAGCGCCTGCGCACTACAGGGCGGACACTATCCGATGGTCTCCTCAGCGCCTGCGCACTACAGGGCGGACACTATCCGATGGTCTCCTCAGCGCCTGCGCACTACAGGGCTAGGTGGAAGTATATGATAGTCTCCTCAGCGCCTGCGCACTACAGGGAGGACACTATCTGATGGTCTCCCCAGTGCCTGCATACTACAGGGCGGACACTATCCGATGGTCTCCTCAGCGCCTGCGCACTACAGGGCGGACACTATCCGATGGTCTCCTCAGCGCCTGCGCTCTACAGGGCGGACACTATCCGATGGTCTCCTCAGCGCCTGCGCACTACAGGGTGGACACTATCCGATGGTCTCCTCAGTGCCTGCGCACTACAGGGCGGACACTATCCGATGGTCTCCTCAGCGCCTGCGCACTACAGGGCGGACACTATCCGATGGTCTCCTCAGCGCCTGCGCACTACAGGGCGGACACTATCCGATGGTCTCCTCAGCGCCTGCGCACTACAGGGCGGACACTATCCGATGGTCTCAGCGCCTGCGCACTACAGGGCGGACACTATCCGATGGTCTCAGCGCCTGCGCACTACAGGGCGGACACTATCCGATGGTCTCCTCAGCGCCTGCGCACTACAGGGCGGACACTATCCGATGGTCTTCCCAGCGCCTGCGCACTACAGGGCGGACACTATCCGATGGTCTCCTCAGCGCCTGCGCACTACAGGGCGGACACTATCCGATGGTCTCCTCAGCGCCTGCGCACTACAGGGCGGACACTATCCGATGGTCTTCCCAGCGCCTGCGCACTACAGGGCGGACACTATCCGATGGTCTCCTCAGCGCCTGCGCACTACAGGGCGGACACTATCCGATGGTCTCCTCAGCGCCTGCGCACTACAGGGCGGACACTATCCGATGGTCTCCTCAGCGCCTGCGCACTACAGGGCGGACACTATCCGATGGTCTCCTCAGCGCCTGCGCACTACAGGGCGGACACTATCCGATGGTCTCCTCAGCGCCTGCGCACTACAGGGCGGACACTATCCGATGGTCTCCTCAGCGCCTGCGCACTACAGGGCGGACACTATCCGATGGTCTCCTCAGCGCCTGCGCACTACAGGGCGGACACTATCCGATGGTCTCCTCAGCGCCTGTGCACTACAGGGCGGACACTATCCGATGGTCTCTTCAGCGCCTGCGCACTACATTTTCGATATGACACCGGCACTGGGGATATACAGTATATACTTATATATAATGTGATTTGAAGTAGTTCAGCCATGTTGAAGTCATATTTTGTCTTTTGTACGTCTTCCATTTTATGTAGAATTGTCTGTGTTATGCTGATAAGTCAGCATGCCAACAATTCAGCTAGAAGGCCATTCCGCCCACAGGAGTGTACAGCCAGTACTCTGTAAATATGTCTTATCAATCATTTGTTTTTCACAATGAAAAGTCATTTTGTAATGAAAAAAGCAGCTCAGCTATTATTTTCTCCACAATGGAGTTTTTGCCTCTTTGGCCAGGACTACCTTCACCTAAGTGTTTGGAGGTTCCAGATTAAAGGTGATAGCAGGTATGGTTAGTGATCAAAATATTGATCAAAAGAGAGGAGACTGTAAAGTAAATTTGTAAGTTCTGTATATAATTGTATTCTATTTTGTATACAACACTATCAATGTTTTCATTACATGTTTACATTCTTTCCAGTCCTGATTAGATTTAGCCTGCCTATGTTACGCCCCTTGTTACCATAAACGTACAATTGTAATATTAATGTGATACCTACGTAATCATGTGTATAAAAACCTTCAATTGCATCATAATAAAGCAGAACAGTTATTTGGAAAGATGCTGAGTGTATCTTTTGTGTCTGTTCCCTACTGCAGTATTTATTATTAATTTGTAACCAACTAATCAATATGAGGATAGGAGTTTCAGATCTATAAATTCCCATGTGACACTTTTAAAGCAAAACTGCATTTTATTACAGAGCAAGACCTCCATCCCCTCCCCCCCTCCAGGGATACAAATAGTCGATCGTTATTTTATATAGAATGATGTCCCTGTCACCTGCGCGGCACAGAGATCACCGCACACACATGGGCGGGTCTGATGACAGGACGGGAGGGCTCGGGGTCATAGGAAGTAATGATCAGTATGCCAAGACCCCGCCTCCAGTATGGCCCATGTACCCGCCTCCAGGGGGCGCAATGGGCACACAGAGGGGAATCTACTAAGAGTGGAGAAGCCAAAATCTGGAACAACCAATCAACTTCAAGCTTTCATTTTTAAAAGCTATACGGAACAAATTGAAGCTAGAGGCTGATTGGTTACTATGCAGAGCGGCTCCAGATTCTGTCTGCTCCGGGGGGGGACTCTGATGTAAGGAGGGACTCTGTTGAGGACTCTGGTGTGATGGAGGCTTCTACAATTTTATTACTTGAAGTTTTTTATTTATTTCATTGTTTTGATTCATTTATAAAACTGCATTTTTTCCGGCTGGTAATTTTTGGTAAATACACGATTTGGACGTCAGCGTCACTGAACGGTTTGGAGGGCGTGTCCTACGACAACCACATATTCCCGGCATCCTGTGACTTCCTGTTGTGGATCTGGGACAGGAAGTGAAGGGAAATATCCTGCCAGGGATCACACCCCCCCTTAGTGTTGTACGGAACAACACTGTAGGAAGTAGTAGGAAGTAGTAAGTAGGGATGTAGTAGGTCAGTCTACTATAAAGGGGTCAGTCTACTAGACAATGAAATATCACTCTGAGGGGGAGGGGTGAAAATTTCCTGATGTCCCCCTGGGAATAACACATAGAACCCCCGATTACCTCATCATCGGCGGTGATGTCATCAGCTGATTCTATTCCGGAACCCATTCCATAACATTTCTGTGGAGAGGGAAGAGATGATCAGTATTAGTAAAGTGACGGATCTATCAGAAGATGGCGGCAGACGACCCCACAGACAGGACGGGTCTATTTATAGAAAATGTGTACAGATATTCGTCCTGAGAAACTTCATGTACATTCGTTCTGGGAGAATTAACCAACTGTTGATGGATTGATGATGATGATGATTCCATATGATTATTATCACCATCACCAGTCTATTATTATCCTGTGGCTCATCTATCAAATTGTAATCCAATAAAGATGGCCAAAGATCGGTCTTGTTTTTTTTAGATCGGCCAGCCGGCTGATTAAAAAAAGAAAGGAACAGATTCCTCCGTCCACAAAATACTTTATGGAATAAAAGTGGGCGGAGCTCCAGAGTTCTCGCTCTTTCTGCTGCTTCTGGATCATCACAAAGTGTTTCTTCTCCAGAAAAAGAACGTTCAGTTTCTTCCCTGAATTCTCTGTACTTTTATTTCATGCATAATACTTTTATATACATTTCATAATCTATTAGCGCTCATTCCATCTGCAGGGGAGAGGCGGCGCCCGCTGATTTATGTTATTAATAATCATAAGAACATTCATCCCAAAGAGAAAACACCTGAAGAACATTTGATTTTTCCCCATCCCCCCACCCGCTGGATCCCTCGTACAGAACGAATGTACATGGAGTAGTGCTGGACGAATAGTTCTGGAGATTCTTTTATAAATAGACCCCAAAGTGTCACCTCCATTCCCTTACCTTGCAATCCGTAATTATTGGCCATCGGCAGCACGGGAGTTTTGTGGTGGTCTCCATTACGAGGCTCTCGCTGGGTTCTGCTGGGACTGTCAGATCTCCGGAATCCATCGACTTCTTCTACAGAATAAAACACAGATTTATCATTCGGTGATGACAAGGACCGGGCAGGACCGGCTTTTCTTCTACAATGGGAAACAACACTTGTTAAGGAAAACTGCATTTTATTACAGAGCAAAACCTCCATCCCCTCCCCCCCTCCAGGGATACATATAGTCGATTGTTATCTTATATAGAATGATGTCCCTGTCACCTGTGCGGCACAGAGATCACCGCACACACATGGGCGGGTCTGATGACAGGATGGGAGGGCTGGGGGTCATAGGAAGTAATGATCAGTATGCCAAGACAGGGGGTGCAATGGACACATTGAGGAAAATCTACTAAGAGTGGAGCAGCCAGAATCCGGAACAACCAATCAACTTCTAGCTTTCATTTTTAAAGCTAAACTGAACAAACTGAAGCTAGAGGCTGATTGGTTACTATGCAGAGCGGCTCCAGATTCTGTGTGCTCCAGTCTAAGACCCCTTTCACACCGAGGCATTTTTCAATCGTTTTAGCAATAGAAATAGACCCTGAAAACTGCCTCCCCATTCACTTCATTGTGTGCTTTCACACTGGGGCGGTGCACTTGCGGGATGTTAGGAAAAGTCCTGCAAGCAGCATCTTTGGGGCAGCTTGGGAGCGCTATAAATAGCACTCCCAAAATGCCCCTGCCCATTGAAATCGTTGAAGGCGCCTTAAAAGGGATTTAAAAGCGCCGCAAAACAGGTCCTTGTTTGTTCATTTTTTAAGGTCCCGTTGTCACGCGACCTAAAAAAAAGACGGCCCGCTAGCGCTCAAAAAGCGCTGCTAAAATGCCGCTAAAGCACCGCAAAAACGACCGACGCTTTAGCGCTGTTCTAGTGGCACTTCAGTGTGAAAGTAGCCTTAGTATGGTTCAGGAGTGGGGGAGGGGCGTTCGTTTGTCCCCTCCCTTTCCTGACCTGCATGCTCGGATAGGGGGCTGGTATGGATTTTAAGGGTGCCCCACACCATTTTTTTTAAAATTTTGGCATGGGAGTTCCCCTTAAAATCCATACCAGACTAACAGGGCCTGGCATGGACTGGGAAGGGGGACCCCCACACTGTTTTTTTTATGGGGGTTTTTGTATTGGCTTGCAACCACGAGTCAATTTAAATTTTATTTAATTTTTCTTTAGAAATGTCAGTTTTGCTGCAGCAGGTTCTATACATGGTAGAAATGTTCCACTTTACAGGCAGACTAAGGGGACTCCCCAGGCACTATAGATAAAGGAATTTTTCATTTTTATTGTATACTGTATTATTCATTAAAATCACTGCTCCTGAAAAAACAATTGTTTTTAAAAAAAAAGTTTTGCGTTGATATGTAGCAGTATCCCCGTAAGGGCTACTGTTTTGCTTACTAGCATCCGCCAATCACACTGCTGCCAACCCCCCATTCACCATTTTAAAGACAATGAACAGTCAATTTTCTCAGTTTTGTTGCTTTTATTGCGGGTTACAACTTGGATGGGGAAAAGGGAAATATGAGATGCCCATGATACAGCACATTCTTGAAATTACTTGTGGCCTTGGCCTTGTATCTTTGTATTTCTGTGGATTAACTTCTTTACTGACTGTTTCTTCTTTTCTTTGTGCTAATCGTTTACTGACTGAGTTACACGCTTCACTTCCAATGGAACAAGAAGAACCATTTCCTACTTGTAGACTAGAATGATGTTGTCTTCATGAATCAAAGAGACAGAGCTGCACACAGCTGCTCCCTCCAGCCTCCATAAATCGAACAGTCACCCAGTCTTTGGAAGGCATTACCAATGTGCAAACCAGGCCAGAGACAACACGGCATCTCCCCCCCGATGACCTGACACATGGCAATAAACGGACTACTGATTCCAGCCAGTCCATCACTAACAATGCTGTGTTCCCCGGCCACAGCATTCTACACTGCTCTGACAAGTTTCTCTTCTTCTGTTACACTGACCTTCTCCTCCAGAACAGTTCTGTGTCCCCGGTCACAGAATGCTGCTCCACTCTCCTCCGCTTGACTGCTACTTCCTCTGCTTGATCCTCTTTACATCAAAGTCCTGTGTTCCCCGGTCACAGCAGCCTGATGCCTCCTCAAAGATGAAGATCCTTATCTTTAGCTCCATCCCAGCGGTTCCTCCATCCCTCCTCCGTGTCCACCGCTTCCCCACGTGGGGACGCGCGGAACAGCACCTCAACACTCCATGCTGTCTTTCTGCTCCACAGAGCTCCTCTCTGGAAGCATGTGGCGTCAGCTTATATGAGAGGCCTGCCCCCTGCCAATGCAAGTTAATGATTGGTCAGGGCTCCTCACATGAGCTGCTTGCCACTCAGGTCTCAGGTCCAACTTCCCTTCCCGAACAATCTATCTGAAAGCAGAGAAGGCATCTCTAAGCCAAAGTACAGGTGGCGACAACCCCCCACTACACTGATCACTCCCAGTCCCAAATCACAACAACCAGGCCCAGCCTAAAGTATAGGCCTGGTTAAATTTGCCTGCACTTGGGCCCTGCAGCTAGAAAAATACTACTCTAGCACCTACCTTTAGGTAGAGGGTGCTACAGATATATGTCCCCCAGGGCAGTACCCGGGCACCTTTCCCCCTTTTATGGCCAATTACTTACATATAACCTTCAAAATGGGGACTTTTGATTTCTCATGTTCAGGTCCCATAGACTTTGATAGGGTTTGCGGCTCGGGCTGATCTTATTCCTTGTTTGGGAGTTCTGGTGGGAACCGAACTGGGGGGGTGTTCAGCCATCACTAATGACGACAAGTTAGGAGAGTATTTCTGCCCCCTCTGAGGGGGAGGGGGCAGAATTTCCTGATGTCCCCCCCAGGAATAGCACATAGAACCCCCGATTACCTCATCATCGGCGGTGATGTCATGGGATGGAAGCCGGGAAATTGGATCCATTCTTGGACAGAGCTGTGGAGAGGGAAGAGATGATCGGTATTAGTAAAGTGACGGATCAGTCAGAAGATGGCGGCAGACGACCCCACAGACATGACGGGTCTATTTATAGAAAATGTGTACAGATATTCGTCCTGAGAAACTTCATGTACATTCGTTCTGGGAGAATTAACCAACTGTTGATGGATTGATGATGATGATGATTCCATATGATTATTATCACCATCACCAGTCTATGGGATTATTATCCTGTGGCTCATCTATCAAATTGTAATCCAATAAAGATGGCCAAAAATCGGTCGTGTTTTTTTTGAACCAACTAATTAAAAAAAAGAAAGGAACAGATTCCTCCGTCCAAAAAATACTTTATGGAATAAAAGTGGGCGGAGCTCCAGAGTTCTCGCTCTTTCTGCTGCTTCTGGATCATCACAAAGTGTTTCTTCTCCAGAAAAAGAACGTTCAGTTTCTTCACTGAATTCTCCGTACTTTTATTTCATGCATAATACTTTTATATACATTTCATAATCTGTTAGCGCTCATTCCATCTGCAGGGGAGAGGCGGCGCCCGCTGATTTTTGTTATTAATAATCATAAGAAAATTCATCCCAAAGAGAAAACACCTGAAGAACGTTCGATTTTTCCCCATCCTCCCACCCGCTGGATCCCGCGTACAGAACGAATGTACATGGAGTAGTGCTGGACGAATAGTTCTGGAGATTCTTTTATAAATAGACCCCAAAGTGTCACCTCCATTCCCTTACCTTGCAAGGCCCCATTATTGGCCAATGGCAGCACGGGAGTTTTGAGGTGATCTCCATTATGAGGTTCTCGATGGGTCCTGCTGGGACTGTCAGATCTCCGGAATCCATCGACTTCTTCTACAGAATAAAACACAGATTTATCATTCGGTGATGACAAGGAACGGGCAGAATCGGCTTTTCTTCTACAATGGGAGTCAACACTTTTAAAGTAAATCTGCATTTTATTACAGAGCAAAACCTCCATCTCCTCCCCCCCTCCAGGGATACATATAGTCGATCGTTATCTTATATCCAATGATGTCCCTGTCACCTGCGCGGAACGGTGATCACCACACACACACATGGGCGGGTCTAATGACAGGACGGGAGGGCTCGGGGTTATAAGAAGTAATGACCAGTATGCCAAGACCCCGCCTCCAGTATGGCTCATGTACTCACCTCCAGGGGGCGCAATGAACACATTGAGGGAAATCTACTATGTGTGGAGCATCCAAAATCCAGAACGACCAATCAACTTCTAGCTTTTATTTTTAAAGCTAAACTGAACAAGCTCAAGCTAAAGGCTGATTGGCTACTATTGTTGTGGATTAAATAAAGCTTCCCCTATAAGCTAATAATTCTGTGCGCTAATAAGCAAAATCATAGCTCTCTTGTATAATGCCGGGAAAGCGCGCTTGTATATTTCCAAGTAACACAAACAGATGCTGGTATCACGTTGAGCTTAGCAGAATCCTCCATAGAATGCTCTACTGCTTTAATTTATACTATAAACATGAATAACAAAAGAAGGTGGTGGCTTCAGAAACAGCCAATCAGACACTTGTATTCTTTCAAAAGAACCAATCACACACATGTATATATTCAAATAGAATTCCAGCAGTGACGTGTGCAGACGGTCGTGTGGTAATTGGAACACTACTTACATGGCTCTGAACACGATCGTGTGCACATTCCCACTGCTACCATCGACCCGAGCCGTACTCTATCATGGCTCAGTGGGCCATAATTTTGTATAATTATGCTATGGTTCCCATGTACGCAGATCTGCTTGCTAGGAGCGTTAATGCAATCGCCATGAGGTGGCCAGTCTCTTGGGGAGGCATACATGAACATCACTAAAAGAGCAAACAGATCTGTTGTGTCCACGGGAAGGTTTCCGCAGCCAATGGTCTTCCACCAATGTCTGTATGGGTGAATACGCTCGCATGCACGTGTTACAGGAAAACTGACACCGGGGGACATCTGACAACATACATGAATAAAAATTTCCACAACACTATGCAGAGCGGCTCCAGATTCTGTCTGCTCCAGGGGGGGACTCTGATCGGGACCCTAATGTAAGGGGAGGGGGGACTCTGTTTGGGACTGTAAGAGTCCAGGGCTTACTACGCATGCACCAATGGCGCGTTGCCAAAAGAGGAAATCCGTGCCAACTAAGCATGCCCCAAAGACACCTCAGTGCGCCAACCCGCGCCTGCGAAGAAGACCTGTTGGAAAAAGGCAGGAAAATGCCTCGGAGGCGCATAGGAAGTGACCTCAACCTGATGGAAAAAGGCGGGAAAATGCCCAGGAGGCGCACAGGAAGTGACCTCAAACTTCCTTATATAAGCCCAGCCCAGACACTGCCAAATTGCTGGATTATCTTCAGTCCCCCTTGTTCCTGTGCTAGTGTGTGATCTGTCTGAACTTGTTGTGACCTGGAAACCTATTTGACTACTCTTGATTGCTCCTTGTCATTGACCTCGGATTTGTACCTTAACCATTCTACTTCTTTGCCACTTTTGTACTCAGCTGCCAGATTGGAACCGACCTCGGCTTGGATCTCAACCATTCTTCTTCTGATTCACCCTTTTATACTTCGTTGCCAAACTGGATTTGACCTCGGCTCAGAACTTGGACTAAGGCTTGCACAGTGCTCCGCACCCCTGGCACCCGTGCCACTCGGTGTCCACCAAGTCTTTGTCTCCATCTCCAGAAGCTTTAAAGACCCGAGGTGCAAAGGAGGCCTCCCCACTACTTCGGTCAAAACACATTGTTTTCTATGGCCCCCCTCAGAACAAATGGCTTTCAACAAACACAAGAAGCAATTAACCTCTGCCCCCGTCCTTCGTCATCACGACCCTGCCCTGCCTTACGTGTTGGAGGTCGATGCTTCAGAGATCGTGGTTGGGGCAGTCCTTAATCAGCGCCACAAAACCACAGCCATGTTGCATCCTGTTGCCTTCGTTTCCTGGAAGTTGTCCCCAGCTGAAAGGAACTATGATGTAGGGGACCCGGAACTCCTTGCTATTAAACTGGCCCCGGAAGAATGGCGATATCTATTGGAGGGAACCTCGCACCCTATACTTATCTACACTAATCATAGGAATTTGGAATGCCTCCGTACAGCTAAACGTCTCAGACCTAGACTAGCCAGATGGGCTCTCTTCTTCACCCGATTTCAAATGCATATCATGTACCGTCCGGGATCCAAGAATTGTAAACCTGATGCTCTATCCCACACGTATCCAACATCAGATAACTCGCCAACGACAGACGCTATACTCCCTGCCTATAATTTCTTCCTACTTACGAATGACCTCTTGCCCAGGATTAAACTGGCCTCCACTCTAGACCAGCTGCCCTCAGGAGAACATCTGCAAGAAAAGGACGGACTTTTCTTCCATGACCATGCTGTTTTTGTGCCCCTTCAACTGAGAGTTCCTGTGCTCAAACTCTGCCATGACAACAAGTTAGCAGGGCATTTCGGGGTGACCAAAACCACCGATCTGCTTTTGCGAACCTTTTGATGGCCTACCCTCAAGGCAGACTGCCACACTTACGTCAATTCCTGCCCCGTATACAATCACAGCAAAACGGAAAATAATAAATCATGGGGTCTCCTACGCCCCCTGCCTGTTCCCTGCAGACCCTGGGAACAGATCAGCATAGATTACATAGTGGAGCTACCACCCTCTGATGGGTTTACATCCATATTTTTTGTTGTGGACCGCCTTACAAAAATGGCTCATTTTATTCCTATGATTGGCACTCCTACCCCAGAAACAGCTCAGGCTTTTATCAAGGAGATCCTACACCTCTATGGGGTCCCCAGCAATAGTGTATCGGATCATGGGGTCCAATTCACTTCTAAATTCTGGAAGGAGCTCTGTCTTGCTCTAGACATCGAGAACCACTACTCTTTGGCCTACCACCCTCAGACCAATGGACAAACGGAACGCACGAACCAAACTCTTGAAAAGTACCTTTGTTGTTTCTCCACCTTTGTCCAAGACAACAACGCAAAACATTCTACCACTAAGCAATCACCATTCTACGCCAACCTGGGGTATCACCCTTCTTTTTCTCCTGTCCTACCCGCTTCCGCTTCGGTCCCGGCTGTCTGGAACAGAGTAGAGTTTCTACACGACAACTTAGAGCTCCTAAAGGATACCATGGCCAAGGCACAGCTGGATTACAAGACCATCTATGGTCGAAGGCGGCGCGGGGACCTGGATCTTCAACGGGGATACAAGGTTTGGCTGCCTACCAGGCATTTGAAGTTGACCTGTCCCTCCAAGAAATTGGGCCCTAAGTTCATTGGGCCCTTCCCTGTCCTGTCCTGATTCAACCCTGTTGTCTACAAACTCAAACTGCCCTCAACTTACCAGATCGACCCTGTCTTCCATGCCTCCCTCCTGAAGCCCATGGCCCCAAACCACAGGAACGTGGGGCCTGTCCTCCGCCTCACTCTATGATTAAAGGGATTGAGGAGTACGAGGTGGAGGCCATCTTGGAGATCTCTAGAAGAGAATTCCTGGGAACCCGAGTTGCATATCCATGCTCCAGATTTTCTCCGGTGTTTTTTTCAACAAGCTTCATCCCGGACGGGCGTCCGGAGGCTGGCCCTTCGGGGGGGCTCTGAAAGAGTCCAGGGCTTACTACGCATGCACCAATGGCGTGTTGCCGCAAGAGGAAATCCGTGCCAACTGAGCATGCGCCAAAGACACCCGAGTGCGCCAACCCGCACCTGCGCAAAAGACCTGATGGAAAAAGGCAGGAAAATGCCCTAGGAGGCGCAAAGGAAGTGACCTCAAACTTCCCTATATAAGCCCAGCCCAGACACTGCAAATTGCTGGATTATCTTCAGTTCCCCCTTGTTCCTGTGCTAGTGTGTGATCTGTCTGAACTTGTTGTGACCTGGAAACCTGTTTGACTACTCTTGATTGCAGCTTGCCATTGACCTCGGATTTGTACCTTGACCATTCTACTTCTTTGCCCCTTTTGTACTCAGCTGCCAGATTGGAACTGACCCTGACTTGGATCTCGACCATTCTGATTAACCCTTTTATTCTTCGTTGCCAAACTGGACTTGACCTCAGCTCGGATCTCGGACTAAGGCTTGCACAGTGCTCCGCACCCCTGGCACTCCTGCCACTCAGTGTCCACCAAGTCTCTGTCTCCATCTCCAGAGGATTCAAGGACCTGAGGTGCAAGGGAGGCCTCCCCACTACTTCGGTCTCATCTCAGGTACATGGTCTGCGTGACAGGGACCCTGATGTAAGGAGGGACTCTGATGGGGACCCTGATGTAAAGAATTGACTCTGATGGGGGCCCTGATGTAAGGAGGGTCTCTGATGAGGACTCTGGTGTGATGGAGGCTTCTAAAGTTTTATTTCTTGAAGTTGTTTATTCATTTCATTGTTTTGATTCATTTATAAAACTGCATTTTTTCCGGCTGGTAATTTTTGGTAAATACACGATTTGGACATCGCCGAACGGTTTGGAGGGCGTGTCCTATGACAATCGCATATTCCCGGCATCCTGTGACTTCCTGTTGTGGATATGGGACAGGAAGTGAAGGGAAATCTCCTGCCAGGGGTCACACCCCCTCAGTGTTGTACAGGAAGTAGTAGGTAGGGATGTATAAAGGGGTCAGTCTACTAGACAATGAAATATCACTCTGAGGGGGAGGGGGCAGAATTTCCTGATGTCCCCCCCGGGAATAACACATAGAACCCCCGATTACCTCATCATCGGCAATGATCTTATTGGATGGAAGCCGGGACATTGGACCTTTTCCTGGACAGTTCTGTGGAGAGGGAAGAGATGATCGGTATTAGTAAAGTGACGGATCCGTCAGAAGATGGCGGCAGACGACCCCACAGACATGACGGGTCTATTTATAGAAAATGTGTACAGATATTCGTCCTGAGAAACTTCATGTACATTCGTTCTGGGAGAATTACCCAACTGTTGATGGATTGATGATGATGATGATTCCATATGATTATTATCACCATCACCAGTCTATGGGATTATTATCCTGTGGCTCATCTATCTAATTGTAATCCAATAAAGATGGCCAAAGATCGGTCGTGTTTTTTTTGATCGGTCAGCTGGCTGATTAAAAAAAGAAAGGAACAGATTCCTCCGTCCACAAAAATACTTTATGGAATAAAAGTGGGCGGAGCTCCAGAGTTCTCGCTCTTTCTGCTGATTCTGGATCATTACAAAGTGTTTCTTCTCCAGAAAAAGAACGTTCAGTTTCTTCCCTGAATTCTCCGGACTTTTATTTCATGCATAATACTTTTATATACATTTCATAATCTATTAGCGCTCATTCCATCTGCAGGTGAGAGGCGGCGCCCGCTGATTTATGTTATTAATAATCATAAGAACATTCATCCCAAAGAGAAAACACCTGAAGAACATTCGATTTTTCCTCATCCCCCCACCCGCTGGATCCCTCGTACAGAACGAATGTACATGGAGTAGTGCTGGACGAATAGTTCTGGAGATTCTTTTATAAATAGACCCCAAAGTGTCACCTCCATTAACGTACCATGCAATCCTCAATTATTGGCCATTCGCAGCACGGGAGTTTTGAGGTGGTCTCCATTACGAGGATCTCGCTGGGTTTTGCTGGGACTGTCAGATCTCCGGAATCCATCGACTTCTTCTACAGAATAAAACACAGATTTATCATTCGGTGATGACAAGGACTAGGGGTGCAATGGATCAAAAAAGTCATGGATCGGATCGATCCTCGGATCAGAATCACGGATCGGATCATTTTCGGATCAGCAAAAAAAAAAAAAGACAAATCTTGTTACACCCACCGGAGTTTTAGATTTAAAAGCTATTTTCCACACAAAACGGAGCTTATATGCATAAATTACAGTATTTGTAGATTGGACAGACTGTTTAGATGTTAAATTTTAAAAGCAGCAAACCTACTGACCTTACATGGTTGCTAATGTGACAGAACACCTGTGATTCTCACATTTAATATTAAGTCTGAAAATCAGAGGTGTTCTGTCATATTAGCAACCATGTAAGGTCAGCAGGTTTGTTGCTGCTTTAAAAATTTAACATCTAAACAGTCCGTCCGATCTACAAATACTGTAATTATGCATATAAGCTCCGTTATGTGTGGAAAATAGCTTTTAAATCTAAAACTCCGGTGGGTGTAACAAGATGTCCGCTTGCCCCTTCTCACTCTATCATTACAGTACTGTGCAAGGGAGTGTGGGGTGTAGCAAGATGGCGGCGACCAAACGTCACTTCCTGACGATACAGCGGCCGCCGCCGGGTGTGCCAAGACGGCCGCCGCTCCGGAGCTAGGCTGAAGCCGCGGCCTTTCCTATGGCTGAGGCCGCCGAGCGCTCCGCGGATCGCGGGTGTGCCGATCCGCGGAGGTTGACCCATAAGGATCACGGATCAGTGACGATCCGTTGCACCCCTAACAAGGACCGGGCAGGACTGGCTTTTCTTCTACAATGGGAATCAACACTTTTAAAGCAAAACTGCATTTTATTACAGAGCAAAACCTCCATCCCCTCCCCCCCTCCAGGGATACATATAGTCGATCGTTATCTTATATCCAATGATGTTCCTGTCACCTGCGTGGCACAGAGGTCACCGCACACACATGGACGGGTCTGATGACAGGACGGGAGGGCTCGGGGTCATAGGAAGTAATGATCAGTATGCCAAGACCCCACCTCCAGTATGGCCCATGTACCCGCCTCCAGGGGGCGCAATGGACACATTGAAGGAAATCTAATAAGAGTGGAGCAGCCAGAATCCAGAACAACCAATCAACTTTCATTTTTAAAGCTAAACTGAACAAGCTGAAGATAGAGGCTGATTGGTTACTATGCAGAGCGGCTCCAGATTCAGTGTGCTCCAGTCTAAGACCCCTTTCACACTGAAGGCGTCTTTCAAGCGTTTTAGCGCTAGAAATAGCGCCTGTAAAGTGCCTGAAAACTGCCTCCCCATTCACTTCAATGTGTGCTTTCACACTGGGGCGGTGCGCTTGCGGGATGTTAGGAGAAGTCCTGCAAGCAGCATCTTTGGGGCAGCTTGGGAGCGCTATAAATAGCACTTCCAAAATGCCCCTGCCCATTGAAATTAATGGGCAGCGCTTCCAAAACGCCTTAATAGCGATGTGAAAGCACCACAAAACGGGTCTTTGTTTGTTTTTCTTTTTTAAGGTCCCGTTGTCACGGAACCTAAAAAAAAAAAAAGAACCGCTAGCGCCCAAAAAGAGCTGCTAAAATGTTGCTAAAGCACTGCAAAAACGACCGGCGCTTTAGCGCTGTTTTAGCAGTGCTTCAGTGTGAAAGTAGCCTTAGTATGGTTCAGGAGGGGGGGAGGTGCGCTTGCTCGTCCCCTCCCTTTTTGCTCGGATAAGGGTCTGGTATGGATTTTAGGGGGGCCCCACACCATTTTTTTTATTATCTTGGCATGAGGGTTCCCCTTAAAATCCATACAAGACCAAAAGGGCCTGGCATGGACTGGGAAGGGGGACCCCCACACTTTTTTTTTTTTGTTGGATTGGCTTGCAACCACGAGTCAATTTAAATGTAATTTTTCTTTTTCTTTAGAAATGTCAGTTTTGCTGCAGCAGGTTCTATACATGGTAGAGATGTGCTACTTTACAGGCAGACTAAGGGGACTCCCCAGGCACTATAGATAAAGGAATTTTTAATTTTCATCGTTTTACTGTATTATTTATTAAAATCACTGCTCCTGAAAAAACAATAGTTTGTTAAAAAAAGTTTGCATTGATACATGTCCCCCAGGGCAGTACCCGGGCACCTATGCCCCTTTTATGGCCAATTACTTGCATATAACTTTCAAAATGGGGACTTTTGATTTTTCATGTTCAGGTCCCATAGACTTTAATAGGGTTTGCGGCTCGGGCTGATTTTATTCCCTGTTTGGGAGTTCTGGTGGGAACTGAACTGGGGGGGGGGGGCTGTTCGGCCCATCACTAATGACGACAAGTTAGGAGAGTAAGGCCAGCCATAGACGGAGCGAATTTCCTTCCTGCAACCCCGTCGCATCACATCATAAACTGTCCCCACTCAACACATTTGAATATGACTTCCTCGGGTGCGATGTCTGTGCTGCCATCTGGGCAACTTTATGGCCCCAAACAAAAAAGCCTCCCCCTTCCATTCACAATGAATCCTTCAATCTCCCAACATCATCGAATACCTCCAGTGGAAGAAACCTTACAATCAATTTGTATGACAATTGCAACTTACCCCCAACTTCATGCAAGGCACCCTGTGATTGGAGGAGGGGGTGGATACACAACACAATCTCCCCTACTCCAATCACAGAACGCCTTGCCTTTGCTGGAAATAATCTAAGATGTTTACTGAATGGAGGAGCTGGAGTGCGAGTGATCGGCCGTGGTCTGAGTGCCCTCAGATGTTTAGAACTTGCTGCACTGTACGGGGGGTGAGTTGCACATAAAACCGCCGTCTGGACACACGGGACACACTCGCTTAGTGTGGTTGTATTTTAACAATGGATGAGTCAAATTATCAGCTTAAAACACCTGCAGAAGACGGCTAACACCCACAAGAGTCAGTAAATGACCGCACACAAAACGATCTGCTTGACCAGCCCTCAAAAATTCCACTCGCCCGCTCGCATTTTGCGAGTGGATTTTGAGGGCTGGCGAGAAGGGCTGCCTGGGAGCGGGGGGGGGGCGAGCACCGCCGATCACAAAGGGAAATAGAGGAGAGCCGCCGGCTGGATGATCAGAGCAGGGAACATCACAGCTTTCATTTCAATAGCTGTGTGTTCCCCCGCCGTGCGCTGTCACATAAGCACCTCCTCTTTTTCCGGGACTATGATAGACAGATCACCCGTCCAATCCTAGGACTGGTGACATGTATCAAAGTTCCCTGGACAAGGGGAGGGGCTTATGTGACGGCGCACGGCGGGGGAACACACAGCTATTGAAATGAAAGCAGTGATGTTCCCTGCTCTGATCATCCAGCCGGCGGCTCTCCTCTATTTCCCTCCACAGGTTGGCTGCATGGTGGGCACAAACTGCATGGGGCACAGGCTGCATTGCACACAGTCTGCATGGTGGGCACAGGCTGCATGGTAGGCACAGGCTGCATTGGACACAGGCTGCATGGTGGGCACAGGCTGCATTGGACACAGGCTGCATGATGGGCACAGGCTGCATTGCACACAGGCTGCATGGTGGGCAAAGGGTTGCATTGGTGGGAACAGGTTGCATTGAACACAGGCGGCATGGTGGGCACAGGTTGCATTGGTGGGCACAGGCTGCATCATTGGCGGGCACAGGCTGCATCATTGGCGGGCACAGGCTGCATCATTGGCGGGCACAGGCTGCATCATTGGTGGGCACAGGCTGCATTGGCGGACACAGATAAAGTTGTTAATATTTTTATAACTTAGCTCTGCATAAAACATTTAAGTGTCATTTTGTGAGGGCGGGCTTAGGGGCCAGTTTAAGGGTGGGATTAGGGGCGGGGCAGGGTAGGGGTTGGGCGGAGCAACTGGTGGCAAGTAACCCTTGAGGTCTGGCTAGTAGCTCAGGACTTGAAATTTTGAGCCCTGTGCAAGAAAACAATATTACAATATGGGACAGGAAGTGAAGGGAAATCTCCTGCCAGGGGTCATGCCCCCCTCAGTGTTGTACAGGAAGTAGTAGGTAGGGATGTATAAAGGGGTCAGTCTACTAGACAATGAAATATCACTTTGAGGGGGAGGGGGCAGAATTTCCTGATGTCCCCCCCGGGAATAACACATAGAACCCCCGATTACCTCATCATCGGTGGTGATGTCATGGGATGGAAGCTGGGAAATTGGATCCATTCTTGGACAGTTCTGTGGAGAGGGAAGAGATGATCGGTATTAGTAAAGTGACGGATCAGTCAGAAGATGGCGGCAGACGACCCCACAGACATGACGGGTCTATTTATAGAAAATGTGTACAGATATTCGTCCTGAGAAACTTCATGTACATTCGTTCTGGGAGAATTAACCAAATGTTGATGGATTGATGATGATGATTCCATATGATTATTATCACCATCACCAGTCTATGGGATTATTATCCTGTGGCTCATCTATCAAATTGTAATCCAATAAAGATGGCCAAAGATCGGTCGTGTTTTTTTTGATCGGCCAGCCGGCTGATTAAATAAAAAGAAAGGAACAGATTCCTCCGTCCACAAAATGCTTTATGGAATAAAAGTGGGCGGAGCTCCAGAGTTCTCGCTCTTTCTGCTGCTTCTGGATCATCACAAAGTGTTTCTTCTCCAGAAAAAGAACGTTCAGTTTCTTCCCTGAATTCTCTGTACATTTATTTCATGCATAATACTTTTATATACATTTCATAATCTATTAGCACTCATTCCATCTGCAGGGGAGAGGTGGCGCCCGCTGATTTATGTTATTAATAATCATAAGAATATTCGTTCCAAAGAGAAAACACCTGAAGAACATTCGATTTTTCCCCATCCCCCCACCCGCTGGATCCCTCGTACAGAACGAATGTACATGGAGTAGTGCTGGACGAATAGTTCTGGAGATTCTTTTATAAATAGACCCCAAAGTGTCACCTCCATTCCCTTACCTTGCAATCCGTAATTATTGGCCATCGGCAGCACGGGAGTTTTGTGGTGGTCTCCATTATGCGGATCTCACTGGGTTCTGCTGGGACTGTCAGATTTCCGTAATCCATCGACTTCTTCTACAGAATAAAACACAGATTTATCATTCGGTGATGACAAGGACCGGGCAGGACCGGCTTTTCTTCTACAATGGGAATCAACACTTTTAAAGCAAAACTGCATTTTATTACAGAGCAAAACCTCCTTCCCCTCCCCCCCTCCAGGGATACAAACAGTCGATCGTTATTTTATGCAGAATGATGTCCCTGTCACCTGCGCGGCACAGAGATCACCGCACACACATGGGCGGGTCTGATGACAGGACGGGAGGGCTCGGGGTCATAGGAAGTAATGATCAATATGCCAAGACCCCGCCTCCAGTATGGCTGTTGTGCCCTCCTCCAGGGGGCGCAATGGACACATTGAGGGAAATCTACTAAGACTTGAGAAGCCAAAATCCGGAACAACCAATCAACTTCTAGCTTTCATTTTTAAAGCTAAACTGAACAAGCTGAAGCTAGAGGCTGATTGGTTACTATGCAGAGCGGCACCAGATTCTCTCTGCTCCAGTCTAAGACCCCTTTCACACCGAGGCATTTTTCAACCGGCGTTTTAGTGGCACTTCACTGTGAAAGTAGCCTTAGTATGGTTCAAGATGAGGGGAGGGGCGCTCGCTTGTCCCTTCCCTTTCCTGACCTGCATGCTCAGATAAGGGTCTGGTATGGATTTTATGGGGGGCCTCACACCATTTCATTTTAATTTTGGCATGGGGTTCCCCTTAAAATCCATACCAGACCAAAAGGGCCTGGCATGGACTAGGAAGGGGTACCCCACACTTTTGTTTTGTATTGGCTTGCAACCACGAGTCAATTTAAATGTAATTTTAGTTTTTCTTTAGAAATGTCAGTTTTGCTGCAGCAGGTTCTATACATGGTAGTGATGTGCCACTTTACAGACAGACTAAGGGGACTCCCCAGGCACTATAGATAAAGGAATTTTTAATTTTCATTGTTTTACTGTATTATTTATTAAAATCACTGCTCCTGAAAAAACATTAGTTTTAAAAAAAATTTTGCATTGATACATGTCCCCCTGGGCAGTACCCAGGCACCTATCCCCCTTTTATGGCCAGTTACTTACATATAACCTTCAAAATGGGGACTTTTAATTTCTCATGTTCAGGTCCCATAGACTTTAATTTTGTTTGCGGCTCAGGCTAAACTTTTTCCCCATTTGGGAGTTCTGGTGGGAACCGAACCAGGGGGGACGGGGTGTTTGGCCATCACTAATGACGACAAGTTAGGAGAGTAAGGCCGGTCATAGATGGAGCAAACTTCTTTCCTGCAAACCCGTCGCATCACATCACAAACCGTCCCCACTCAACACATTGAATTTGAATATGACTTCCTCGGGAGCGATGTCTGTGCTGCCATCTGAGCAACTTTATAGCCCCCCAAAAAAAAGCCTCCCCCCTCCATTCACAATTAATCCTTCAATCTCCCAGCATCATCGAATACCTCCAGTGGAAGAAACCTTTCAATCAATTTGTATGGCAATTGCAACTTACCCCCAACTTCATGCAAGGCACCCTGTGATTGGAGGAGGGGGTGGATGCACAACACAATCTCCCCTACTCCAAACACAGAACGCCTTGCCTTTGCTGGAAATAATCTAAGATGTTTACTGAATGGAGGAGCTGGAGTGCGAGTGATCGGCCGTGGTCTGAGTGCTCTCACCGGCATCAGATGTTTAGAACTTGCTGCACTGTACGGGGGGGTGAGTTGCACATAACACCGCCGTCTGGACACGCGGGACACACTCGCTTAGTGTGGTTGTATTTTAACAATGGATGAGTCAAATTATCAGCTTTAAACACCTGGAGAAGACGGCTAACACCCACAAGAGTCAGGAAAACACCGCACACTAGGCATGTGCAATTCGTTTCGTTACGAATTCGTTTTTTAACGAATTTCGACAAATTCGTTAATTCGGGAATATCCGAATTAACGAAAACCCGTTTAACGAATTTTTTCCGAATATTCGTAAATTCGATAAAATTGGACATTCGTAAATTCGGGCATTCGAACATTCGTACATTCCTACATTCGAACATTCGTACATTCGCAATTTACATTCGTACATTTGAACATTCGCAATTTACATTCGTACATTCGTGCATTCGTACATTAGTAAATTAGTGAATTCGAAAATTCGGAAATCTGAAATAATAGTTAACTAATAATAACTTAACTATTAGTAATTACTAGTAACTTTGAATTTATAGGTATTGTAATTTCCTTTTAAATTTGGCTGTTAGTGAACGTAACACATACAAATTTATCCGAAGTTATGAATGATCCGAAAAAACGGAATGGAACGTAATGAATTAATAATAATAAATAACAATAATAATAATAACAATGTTTTATTATTATTATTTATTATTAATTTGTTCCGTTCCATTTGTTTAAATGCAGCCTTAATTTTGGATAATTCGTAACTTTGGATAAATTTGTATTTGTTACGTTCACTGACAGTCAAGTTTGAAAGGAAATTACAATACCTATAATTTAATAGTTAGTTACTATTTCAGATTTTTGAATTTTCGGGGTTTTTGGTTTTTCAAACTTCGAATTTACAAATTTCCGAATTTACAAATGTACGATTTTACGAATGTACGAATGTAAAAATGTACGAATGAACGAATGTTCGAATTACGAATGTTCGAATTACGAATGTTCGAATGTACGAATGAACGAATGTTCGAATTACGAATGTTCGAATGTACGAATGAACGCATTTACGAATTTACGAATGAACGAATTTACGAATCGCAATCATAACGAATGACCCGAAAAACGAAAAAAATAATAAACTAATGAAACGAAAACGAAAATGAACGAATTTTTTTGGCTGTGCACATGTCTACCGCACACAAAAGGATCAGCTAGAACAGCCCTCAAAAATTCCACTCGCCCGCTCGCATTTTGGGAGTGGATTTTGAGGGCTGGCGAGAAGGGCTGCCTGGGAGCGGGGGGGGTAGGCGAGCTCCGCCGATCACAAAGGGAAAGAGAGGAGAGCCACCGGCTGGATGATCAGAGCAGGGAACATCACAGCTTTCATTTCAATAGCTGTGTGTTCCCCCCGCTGTGCGCTGTCACATAAGCCCCTCCTCTTTTTCCGGGACTATGATAGACAGATCACCCGTCCAATCCTAGGACTGGTGACATGTATCAAAGTTCCCTGGACAAGGGGAGGGGCTTATGTGACGGCGCACAGCGGGGGAACACACAGCTATTGAAATGAAAGCTGTGATGTTCCCTGCTCTGATCATCCAGCCGGCGGCTCTCCTCTCTTCCCCTCCACAGGTAGGCTGCATGGTGGGCACAAACTGCATGGGATACAGGCTGCATTGATGGGCACAGGCTGCATTGATGGGCACAGGCTGCATTGATGGGCACAGATAAAGTTGTTAATATTTTTATAACTTAGCTCTGCATAAAACAGATTCAAATAAAAAAAAATAGGTATTTGCACAGTTTTTTTAAATTATAATTTGCAGCATTAGCAAAGGCAGAGGGAAGGCACCATTTAAAGCTTACTTAGTAGAGAGGCTTTAAAGTGATTGTAAAGCCTAATTTTGTGAGGGCGGGATTAGGGGCCATGATGTCCCCCCCGGGAATAACACATAGAACCCCCGATTACCTCATCATCGGCAGTGGTGTCATTGTCTGATTTTGTTCCTGAACCCATTCCTGGACATTTCTGTGGAGAGGGAAGAGATGATCGGTATTAGTAAAGTGACGGATCAGTCAGAAGATGGCGGCAGACGACCCCACAGACATGACGGGTCTATTTATAGAAAATGTGTACAGATATTCGTCCTGAGAAACTTCATGTACATTCGTTCTGGGAGAATTAACCAACTGTTGATGGATTGATGATGATGATTCCATATGATTATTATCACCATCACCAGTCTATGGGATTATTATCCTGTGGCTCATCTATCAAATTGTAATCCAATAAAGATAGCCAAAGATCGGTCGTGTTTTTTTTGATCGGCCAGCCGTCTGATTAAATAAAAAGAAAGGAACAGATTCCTCCGTCCACAAAATACTTTATGGAATAAAAGTGGGCGGAGCTCCAGAGTTCTCGCTCTTTCTGCTGATTCTGGATCATCACAAAGTGTTTCTTCTCCAGAAAAAGAACGTTCAGTTTCTTCACTGAATTCTCCGTACTTTTATTTCATGCATAATACTTTTATATACATTTCATAATCTATTAGCGCTCATTCCATCTGCAAGGGAGAGGCGGCGCCCGCTGATTTATGTTATTAATAATCATAAGAATATTCGTTCCAAAGAGAAAACACCTGAAGAACATTCGATTTTCCCCATCCCCCCACCCGCTGGATCCCTCGTACAGAACGAATGTACATGGAGTAGTGCTGGACGAATAGTTCTGGAGATTCTTTTATAAATAGACCCCAAAGTGTCACCTCCATTCCCGTACCTTGCAAGGCTTCATTAATGACCACCGGCAGCACGGGAGTTTTGTGGTGGTCTCCATTACGAGGATCTCGCTGGGTTCTGCTGGGACTGTCAGATCTCCGGAATCCATCGACTTCTTCTACAGAATAAAACACAGATTTATCATTTGGTGATGACAAGGAACGGGCAGGACCGGCTTTTCTTCTACAATGGGAATCAACACTTTTAGAGCAAAACTGCATTTTATTACAGAGCAAAACCTCCATCCCCTCCCCCCCCCTCCAGGGATACATATAGTCGATCGTTATTTAATGCAGAATGATGTTCCTGTCACCTGCGCGGCACAGAGATCACCGCACACACATGGGCGGGTCTGATGACAGGACGGGAGGGCTCGGGGTCATAGGAAGTAATGATCAATATGCCAAGACCCCGCCTCCAGCATGGCTCATGTACCCACCTCCAGGGGGCGCAATGGACACATTGAGGGAAATCTACTAAGACTTGAGCAGCCAAAATCCAGAACAACCAATCAACTTCTAGCTTTCATTTTTAAAGCTAAACTGTCAAGCTGAAGCTAGAGGCTGATTGGTTACTATGCAGAGCGGCTCCAGATTCTCTCTGCTCCAGTCTAAGACCCCTTTCACACTGAAGGCATTTTTCAACCGGCGTTTTAGTGGCACTTCAGTGTGAAAGCAGCCTTAGTATGGTTCAGGATGAGGGGAGGGGCGCTCGCTTGTCCCTTCCCTTTCCTGACCTGCATGCTCAGATAAGGGTCTGGTATGGATTTTATGGGGGCATCACACCATTTCTTTTTAATTTTGGCATGGGGTTCCCCTTAAAATCCATACCAGACCAAAAGGGCCTGGCATGGACTGGGAAGGGGAATGCCCACACTTTTTTTTTGTATTGGCTTGCAACCACGAGTCAATTTAAATGTAATTTTATTTTTCTTTAGAAATGTCAGTTTTGCTGCAGCAGGTTCTATACATGGTAGAGATGTGCCACATTACAGGCAGACTAAGGGGACTCCCCAGGCACTATAGATGAAGGAATTTTTAATTTTCATTGTTTTACTGTATTATTTATTAAAATCACTGCTCTTGATAAAACAATTGTTTTTAAAAAAATGTTTGCATTGATACATGTCCCCCAGGGCAGTACCCGGGCCCCTTTTATGGCCAATTACTTACATATAACCTTCAAAATAGGGACTTTTGATTTTTCATGTTCAGGTCTCATAGACTTTAATAGGGTTTGGGCTCGGGCTGAACTTTTTCCCCATTTGGGAGTTCTGGTGGGAACCAAACCAGGGGTGAGGGGTGTTCGGCCCATCACTAATGACGACAAGTTAGGAGAGTAAGGCCGGCCATAGACGGAGCAAACTTCTTTCCTGCAACCCCGTCGCATCACATCACCAACCCTCCCCACTCAACACATTGAATTTGAATATGACTTCCTCGGGAGCGATGTCTGTGCTGCCATCTGGGCAACTTTATAGCCCCCCCAAAAAAAGCCTCCCCCCTCCATTCACAATTAATCCTTCAATCTCCCAACATCATCGAATACCTCCAGTGGAAGAAACCTTTCAATCAATTTGTATGGCAATTGCAACTTACCCCCAACTTCATGCTAGGCACCCTGTGATTGGAGGAGGGGGTGGATGCACAACACAATCTCCCCTACTCCAAACACAGAACGCCTTGCCTTTGCTGGAAATAATCTAAGATGTTTACTGAATGGAGAAGCTGGAGTGCGAGTGATCGGCCGTGGTCTGAGTGCTCTCACCGGCATCAGATGTTTAGAACTTGCTGCACTGTACGGGGGGTGAGTTGCACATAACACCGCCGTCTGGACACACGGGACACACTCGCTTAGTGTGGTTGTATTTTAACAATGGATGAGTCAAATTATCAGCTTTAAACACCTCGAGAAGACGGCTAACACCCACAAGAGTCAGGAAAACACCGCACACAAAAGGATCAGGTAGAACAGCCCTCAAAAATTCCACTCGCCCGCTCACATTTTGGGAGTGGATTTTGAGGGCTGGCGAGAAGAGCTGCCTGGGAGCGGGGGGGGCGAGCACCGCCGATCACAAAGGGAAAGAGAGGAGAGCCACCGGCTGGATGATCAGAGCAGGGAACATCACAGCTTTCATTTCAATAGCTGTGTGTTCCCCCGCTGTGCGCTGTCACATAAGCCCCTCCTCTTTTTCTGGGACTATGATAGACAGATCACCCGTCCAATCCTAGGACTGGTGACATGTATCAAAGTTCCCTGGACAAGGGGAGGGGCTTATGTGACGGCGCACGGCGGGGGAACACACAGCTATTGAAATGAAAGCAGTGATGTTCCCTGCTCTGATCGTTCAGCCGGCGGCTCTCCTCTCTTCCCCTCCACAGGTAGGCTGCATGGTGGGCACAAACTGCATGGGATACAGGCTGCATTGATGGGCACAGGCTGCATTGATGGGCACAGGCTGCATTGATGGGCACAGGCTGCATTGATGGGCACAGGCTTCATTGGCGGACACAGATAAAGTTGTTAATATTTTTATAACTTAGCTCTGCATAAAACAGATTCAAATAAAAAAAATAGGTATTTGCACAGTTTTTTTAAATTATAATTTGCAGCATTAGCAAAGGCAGAGGGAAGGCACCATTTAAAGCTTACTTAGTAGAGAGGCTTTAAAGTGATTGTAAAGCCTAATTTTGTGAGGGCGGGATTAGGGGCCATGATGTCCCCCCCGGGAATAACACATAGAACCCCCGATTACCTCATCATCGGCAGTGGTGTCATTGTCTGATTTTGTTCCTGAACCCATTCCTGGACATTTCTGTGGAGAGGGAAGAGATGATCGGTATTAGTAAAGTGACGGATCTGTCAGAAGATGGCGGCAGACGACCCCACAGACATGACGGGTCTATTTATAGAAAATGTGTACAGATATTCGTCCTGAGAAACTTCATGTACATTCGTTCTGGGAGAATTAACCAAATGTTGATGGATTGATGATGATGATGATTCCATATGATTATTATCACCATCACCAGTCTATGGGATTATTATCCTGTGGCTCATCTATCAAATTGTAATCCAATAAAGATGGCCAAAGATCGGTCGTGTTTTTTTTGATCGGCCAGCCGGCTGATTAAATAAAAAGAAAGGAACAGATTCCTCCATCCACAAAATACTTTATGGAATAAAAGTGGGCGGAGCCCCAGAGTTCTCGCTCTTTCTGCTGCTTCTGGATCATCACAAAGTGTTTCTTCTCCAGAAAAAGAACGTTCAGTTTCTTCACTGAATTCTCCGTACTTTTATTTCATGCATAATACTTTTATATACATTTCATAATCTATTAGCGCTCATTCCATCTGCAGGCGAGAGGCGGCGCCCGCTGATTTATGTTATTAATAATCATAAGAATATTCGTTCCAAAGAGAAAACACCTGAAGAACGTTCGATTTTTCCCCATCCTCCCACCCGCTGGATCCCTCGTACAGAACGAATGTACATGGAGTAGTGCTGGACGAATAGTTCTGGAGATTCTTTTATAAATAGACCCCAAAGTGTCACCTCCATTCCCGTACCTTGCAATCCGTAATTATTGGCCATCGGCAGCACGGGAGTTTTGAGGTGGTCTCCATTATGAGGCTCTCGCTGGGTTCTGCTGGGACTGTCAGATCTCCAGAATCCATCGACTTCTTCTACAGAATAAAACACAGATTTATCATTCGGTGATGACAAGGACCAGGCAGGACCGGCTTTTCTTCTACAATGGGAATCAACACTTTTAAAGCAAAACTGCATTTTATTACAGGAGCAAAACCTCCTTCCCCTCCCCCCTCCAGGGATACAAATAGTCGATCGTTATTTTATGCAGAATGATGTCCCTGTCACCTGCGCGGCACAGAGATCACCGCACACACATGGGCGGGTCTGATGACAGGACGGGAGGGCTCGGGGTCATAGGAAGTAATGATCAGTATGCCAAGACCCCGCCTCCAGTATGGCTCATGTACCCGCCTCCAGGGGGCGCAATGGACACATTGAGGGAAATCTACTAAGACTTGAGAAGCCAAAATCCGGAACAACCAATCAACTTCTAGCTTTCATTTTTAAAGCTAAACTGAACAAGCTGAAGCTAGAGGCTGATTGGTTAATATGCAGAGCGGCACCAGATTCTCTCTGCTCCAGTCTAAGACCCCTTTCACACTGAAGGCATTTTTCAACCGGCGTTTTAGTGGCACTTCAGTGTGAAAGTAGCCTTAGTATGGTTCAAGATGAGGGGAGGGGCGCTCGCTTGTCCCTTCCCTTTCCTGACCTGCATGCTCAGATAAGGGTCTGGTATGGATTTTATGGGGGCCTCACACCATTTCTTTTTAATTATGGCATGGGGTTCCCCTTAAAATCCATACCAGACCAAAAGGGCCTGGCATGGACTAGGAAGGGGTACCCCACACTTTTGTTTTGTATTGGCTTGCAACCACGAGTCAATTTAAATGTAATTTTAGTTTTTCTTTAGAAATGTCAGTTTTGCTGCAGCAGGTTCTATACATGGTAGAGATGTGCCACTTTACAGACAGACTAAGGGGACTCCCCAGGCACTATAGATAAAGGAATTTTTAATTTTCATTGTTTTACTGTATTATTTATTAAAATCACTGCTCCTGAAAAAACATTAGTTTTAAAAAAAATTTTGCATTGATACATGTCCCCCTGGGCAGTACCTGGGCACCTATCCCCCTTTTATGGCCAGTTACTTACATATAACCTTCAAAATGGGGACTTTTGATTTCTCATGTTCAGGTCCCATAGACTTTAATTTTGTTTGCGGCTCAGGCTAAACTTTTTCCCCATTTGGGAGTTCTGGTGGGAACCGAACCGGGGGGGGGGACGGGGTGTTTGGCCATCACTAATGACGACAAGTTAGGAGAGTAAGGCCGGTCATAGATGGAGCAAACTTCTTTCCTGCAAACCCGTCGCATCACATCACAAACCGTCCCCACTCAACACATTGAATTTGAATATGACTTCCTCGGGAGAGATGTCTGTGCTGCCATCTGAGCAACTTTATAGCCCCCCAAAAAAAAGCCTCCCCCCTCCATTCACAATTAATCCTTCAATCTCCCAACATCATCGAATACCTCCAGTGGAAGAAACCTTTCAATCAATTTGTATGGCAATTGCAACTTACCCCCAACTTCATGCAAGGCACCCTGTGATTGGAGGAGGGGGTGGATGCACAACACAATCTCCCCTACTCCAAACACAGAACGCCTTGCCTTTGCTGGAAATAATCTAAGATGTTTACTGAATGGAGAAGCTGGAGTGCGAGTGATCCGCCGTGGTCTGAGTGCTCTCACCGGCATCAGATGTTTAGAACTTGCTGCACTGTACGGGGGGTGAGTTGCACATAACACCGCCGTCTGGACACACGGGACACACTCGCTTAGTGTGGTTGTATTTTAACAATGGATTAGTCAAATTATCAGCTTTAAACACCTGGAGAAGACGGCTAACACCCACAAGAGTCAGGAAAACACCGCACACAAAAGGATCAGGTAGAACAGCCCTCAAAAATTCCACTCGCCCGCTCACATTTTGGGAGTGGATTTTGAGGGCTGGCGAGAAGGGCTGCCTGGGAGCGGGGGGGCGAGCACCGCCGATCACAAAGGGAAATAGAGGAGAGCCGCCGGCTGGATGATCAGAGCAGGGAACATCACAGCTTTCATTTCAATAGCTGTGTGTTCCCCCCGCTGTGCGCTGTCACATAAGCCCCTCCTCTTTTTCTGGGACTATGATAGACAGATCACCCGTCCAATCCTAGGACTGGTGA
The DNA here is from genome assembly GCF_042186555.1 of Aquarana catesbeiana. Classification (NCBI taxonomy): domain Eukaryota; kingdom Metazoa; phylum Chordata; class Amphibia; order Anura; family Ranidae; genus Aquarana; species Aquarana catesbeiana. The sequence goes on along the minus strand of NC_133328.1, from coordinate 650,182,796 downwards.
CATGTATCAAAGTTCCCTGGACAAGGGGAGGGGCTTATGTGACGGCGCACGGCGGGGGAACACACAGCTATTGAAATGAAAGCAGTGATGTTCCCTGCTCTGATCGTTCAGCCGGCGGCTCTCCTCTCTTCCCCTCCACAGGTAGGCTGCATGGTGGGCACAAACTGCATGGGATACAGGCTGCATGATGGGCACAGGCTGCATTGATGGGCACAGGCTGCATTGATGGGCACAGGCTGCATTGATGGGCACAGGCTGCATTGATGGGCACAGGCTTCATTGGCGGACACAGATAAAGTTGTTAATATTTTTATAACTTAGCTCTGCATAAAACAGATTCAAATAAAAAAAAATAGGTATTTGCACAGTTTTTTTAAATTATAATTTGCAGCATTAGCAAAGGCAGAGGGAAGGCACCATTTAAAGCTTACTTAGTAGAGAGGCTTTAAAGTGATTGTAAAGCCTAATTTTGTGAGGGCGGGATTAGGGGCCATGATGTCCCCCCCGGGAATAACACATAGAACCCCCGATTACCTCATCATCGGCAGTGGTGTCATTGTCTGATTTTGTTCCTGAACCCATTCCTGGACATTTCTGTGGAGAGGGAAGAGATGATCGGTATTAGTAAAGTGACGGATCAGTCAGAAGATGGCGGCAGACGACCCCACAGACATGACGGGTCTATTTATAGAAAATGTGTACAGATATTCGTCCTGAGAAACTTCATGTACATTCGTTCTGGGAGAATTAACCAACTGTTGATGGATTGATGATGATGATTCCATATGATTATTATCACCATCACCAGTCTATGGGATTATTATCCTGTGGCTCATCTATCAAATTGTAATCCAATAAAGATAGCCAAAGATCGGTCGTGTTTTTTTTGATCGGCCAGCCGGCTGATTAAATAAAAAGAAAGGAACTGATTCCTCCGTCCACAAAATACTTTATGGAATAAAAGTGGGCGGAGCTCCAGAGTTCTCGCTCTTTCTGCTGATTCTGGATCATCACAAAGTGTTTCTTCTCCAGAAAAAGAACGTTCAGTTTCTTCACTGAATTCTCTGTACTTTTATTTCATGCATAATACTTTTATATACATTTCATAATCTGTTAGCGCTCATTCCATCTGCAGGTGAGAGGTGGCGCCCGCTGATTTATGTTATTAATAATCATAAGAATATTCGTTCCAAAGAGAAAACACCTGAAGAACGTTCGATTTTTCCCCATCCTCCCACCCGCTGGATCCCTCGTACAGAACGAATGTACATGGAGTAGTGCTGGACGAATAGTTCTGGAGATTCTTTTATAAATAGACCCCAAAGTGTCACCTCCATTCCCGTACCTTGCAATCCGTAATTATTGGCCATCGGCAGCACGGGAGTTTTGAGGTGGTCTCCATTATGAGGCTCTCGCTGGGTTCTGCTGGGACTGTCAGATCTCCGGAATCCATCGACTTCTTCTACAGAATAAAACACAGATTTATCATTCGGTGATGACAAGGACCAGGCAGGACCGGCTTTTCTTCTACAATGGGAATCAACACTTTTAAAGCAAAACTGCATTTTATTACAGGAGCAAAACCTCCTTCCCCTCCCCCCTCCAGGGATACAAATAGTCGATCGTTATTTTATGCAGAATGATGTCCCTGTCACCTGCGCGGCACAGAGATCACCGCACACACATGGGCGGGTCTGATGACAGGACGGGAGGGCTCGGGGTCATAGGAAGTAATGATCAGTATGCCAAGACCCCGCCTCCAGTATGGCTGTTGTGCCCGCCTCCAGGGGGCGCAATGGACACATTGAGGGAAATCTACTAAGACTTGAGAAGCCAAAATCCGGAACAACCAATCAACTTCTAGCTTTCATTTTTAAAGCTAAACTGAACAAGCTGAAGCTAGAGGCTGATTGGTTAATATGCAGAGCGGCACCAGATTCTCTCTGCTCCAGTCTAAGACCCCTTTCACACTGAAGGCATTTTTCAACCGGCGTTTTAGTGGCACTTCAGTGTGAAAGTAGCCTTAGTATGGTTCAAGATGAGGGGAGGGGCGCTCGCTTGTCCCTTCCCTTTCCTGACCTGCATGCTCAGATAAGGGTCTGGTATGGATTTTATGGGGGCCTCACACCATTTCTTTTTAATTATGGCATGGGGTTCCCCTTAAAATCCATACCAGACCAAAAGGGCCTGGCATGGACTAGGAAGGGGTACCCCACACTTTTGTTTTGTATTGGCTTGCAACCACGAGTCAATTTAAATGTAATTTTAGTTTTTCTTTAGAAATGTCAGTTTTGCTGCAGCAGGTTCTATACATGGTAGAGATGTGCCACTTTACAGACAGACTAAGGGGACTCCCCAGGCACTATAGATAAAGGAATTTTTAATTTTCATTGTTTTACTGTATTATTTATTAAAATCACTGCTCCTGAAAAAACATTAGTTTTAAAAAAAATTTTGCATTGATACATGTCCCCCTGGGCAGTACCTGGGCACCTATCCCCCTTTTATGGCCAGTTACTTACATATAACCTTCAAAATGGGGACTTTTGATTTCTCATGTTCAGGTCCCATAGACTTTAATTTTGTTTGCGGCTCAGGCTAAACTTTTTCCCCATTTGGGAGTTCTGGTGGGAACCGAACCGGGGGGGGGGACGGGGTGTTTGGCCATCACTAATGACGACAAGTTAGGAGAGTAAGGCCGGTCATAGATGGAGCAAACTTCTTTCCTGCAAACCCGTCGCATCACATCACAAACCGTCCCCACTCAACACATTGAATTTGAATATGACTTCCTCGGGAGAGATGTCTGTGCTGCCATCTGAGCAACTTTATAGCCCCCCAAAAAAAAGCCTCCCCCCTCCATTCACAATTAATCCTTCAATCTCCCAACATCATCGAATACCTCCAGTGGAAGAAACCTTTCAATCAATTTGTATGGCAATTGCAACTTACCCCCAACTTCATGCAAGGCACCCTGTGATTGGAGGAGGGGGTGGATGCACAACACAATCTCCCCTACTCCAAACACAGAACGCCTTGCCTTTGCTGGAAATAATCTAAGATGTTTACTGAATGGAGAAGCTGGAGTGCGAGTGATCCGCCGTGGTCTGAGTGCTCTCACCGGCATCAGATGTTTAGAACTTGCTGCACTGTACGGGGGGTGAGTTGCACATAACACCGCCGTCTGGACACACGGGACACACTCGCTTAGTGTGGTTGTATTTTAACAATGGATTAGTCAAATTATCAGCTTTAAACACCTGGAGAAGACGGCTAACACCCACAAGAGTCAGGAAAACACCGCTCACAAAAGGATCAGGTAGAACAGCCCTCAAAAATTCCACTCGCCCGCTCACATTTTGGGAGTGGATTTTGAGGGCTGGCGAGAAGGGCTGCCTGGGAGCGGGGGGGCGAGCACCTCCGATCACAAAGGGAAATAGAGGAGAGCCGCCGGCTGGATGATCAGAGCAGGGAACATCACAGCTTTCATTTCAATAGCTGTGTGTTCCCCCCGCTGTGCGCTGTCACATAAGCCCCTCCTCTTTTTCTGGGACTATGATAGACAGATCACCCGTCCAATCCTAGGACTGGTGACATGTATCAAAGTTCCCTGGACAAGGGGAGGGGCTTATGTGACGGCGCACGGCGGGGGAACACACAGCTATTGAAATGAAAGCAGTGATGTTCCCTGCTCTGATCGTTCAGCCGGCGGCTCTCCTCTCTTCCCCTCCACAGGTAGGCTGCATGGTGGGCACAAACTGCATGGGATACAGGCTGCATTGATGGGCACAGGCTGCATTGATGGACACAGGCTGCATTGATGGGCACAGGCTGCATTGATGGGCACAGGCTGCATTGATGGGCACAGGCTGCATTGATGGGCACAGGCTTCATTGGCGGACACAGATAAAGTTGTTAATATTTTTATAACTTAGCTCTGCATAAAACAGATTCAAATAAAAAAAAATAGGTATTTGCACAGTTTTTTTAAATTATAATTTGCAGCATTAGCAAAGGCAGAGGGAAGGCACCATTTAAAGCTTACTTAGTAGAGAGGCTTTAAAGTGATTGTAAAGCCTAATTTTGTGAGGGCGGGATTAGGGGCCATGATGTCCCCCCCGGGAATAACACATAGAACCCCCGATTACCTCATCATCGGCAGTGGTGTCATTGTCTGATTTTGTTCCTGAACCCATTCCTGGACATTTCTGTGGAGAGGGAAGAGATGATCGGTATTAGTAAAGTGACGGATCAGTCAGAAGATGGCGGCAGACGACCCCACAGACACGACGGGTCTATTTATAGAAAATGTGTACAGATATTCGTCCTGAGAAACTTCATGTACATTCGTTCTGGGAGAATTAACCAAATGTTGATGGATTGATGATGATGATGATTCCATATGATTATTATCACCATCACCAGTCTATGGGATTATTATCCTGTGGCTCATCTATCAAATTGTAATCCAATAAAGATAGCCAAAGATCGGTCGTGTTTTTTTTGATCGGCCAGCCGGCTGATTAAATAAAAAGAAAGGAACTGATTCCTCCGTCCACAAAATACTTTATGGAATAAAAGTGGGCGGAGCTCCAGAGTTCTCGCTCTTTCTGCTGATTCTGGATCATCACAAAGTGTTTCTTCTCCAGAAAAAGAACGTTCAGTTTCTTCACTGAATTCTCTGTACTTTTATTTCATGCATAATACTTTTATATACATTTCATAATCTGTTAGCGCTCATTCCATCTGCAGGTGAGAGGTGGCGCCCGCTGATTTATGTTATTAATAATCATAAGAATATTCGTTCCAAAGAGAAAACACCTGAAGAACGTTCGATTTTTCCCCATCCTCCCACCCGCTGGATCCCGCGTACAGAACGAATGTACATGGAGTAGTGCTGGACGAATAGTTCTGGAGATTCTTTTATAAATAGACCCCAAAGTGTCACCTCCATTCCCTTACCATGCAATCCGTAATTATTGGCCATCGGCAGCACGGGAGTTTTGAGGTGGTCTCCATTATGAGGCTCTCGCTGGGTTCTGCTGGGACTGTCAGATCTCCAGAATCCATCGACTTCTTCTACAGAATAAAACACAGATTTATCATTCGGTGATGACAAGGACCGGGCAGGACCGGCTTTTCTTCTACAATGGGAATCAACACTTTTAAAGCAAAACTGCATTTTATTACAGGAGCAAAACCTCCTTCCCCTCCCCCCCTCCAGGGATACATATAGTCGATCGTTATTTTATGCAGAATGATGTCCCTGTCACCTGCATAGCACAGAGATCACCGCACACACATGGGCGGGTCTGATGACAGGACGGGAGGGCTCGGAGTCATAGGAAGTAATGATCAGTATGCCAAGACCCCGCCTCCAGTATGGCTGTTGTGCCCTCCTCCAGGGGGCGCAATGGACACATTGAGGGAAATCTACTAAGACTTGAGAAGCCAAAATCCGGAACAACCAATCAACTTCTAGCTTTCATTTTTAAAGCTAAACTGAACAAGCTGAAGCTAGAGGCTGATTGGTTAATATGCAGAGCGGCACCAGATTCTCTCTGCTCCAGTCTAAGACCCCTTTCACACTGAAGGCATTTTTCAACCGGCGTTTTAGTGGCACTTCACTGTGAAAGTAGCCTTAGTATGGTTCAAGATGAGGGGAGGGGCGCTCGCTTGTCCCTTCCCTTTCCTGACCTGCATGCTCAGATAAGGGTCTGGTATGGATTTTATGGGGGCCTCACACCATTTCTTTTTAATTTTGGCATGGGGTTCCCCTTAAAATCCATACCAGACCAAAAGGGCCTGGCATGGACTAGGAAGGGGTACCCCACACTTTTGTTTTGTATTGGCTTGCAACCACGAGTCAATTTAAATGTAATTTTAGTTTTTCTTTAGAAATGTCAGTTTTGCGGCAGCAGGTTCTATACATGGTAGTGATGTGCCACTTTACAGACAGACTAAGGGGACTCCCCAGGCACTATAGATAAAGGAATTTTTAATTTTCATTGTTTTACTGTATTATTTATTAAAATCACTGCTCCTGAAAAAACATTAGTTTTAAAAAAAATTTTGCATTGATACATGTCCCCCTGGGCAGTACCCAGGCACCTATCCCCCTTTTATGGCCAGTTACTTACATATAACCTTCAAAATGGGGACTTTTGATTTCTCATGTTCAGGTCCCATAGACTTTAATTTTGTTTGCGGCTCAGGCTAAACTTTTTCCCCATTTGGGAGTTCTGGTGGGAACCGAACCGGGGGGGGGACGGGGTGTTTGGCCATCACTAATGACGACAAGTTAGGAGAGTAAGGCCGGTCATAGATGGAGCAAACTTCTTTCCTGCAAACCCGTCGCATCACATCACAAACCGTCCCCACTCAACACATTGAATTTGAATATGACTTCCTCAGGAGAGATGTCTGTGCTGCCATCTGAGCAACTTTATAGCCCCCCAAAAAAAAGCCTCCCCCCTCCATTCACAATTATTCCTTCAATCTCCCAGCATCATCGAATACCTCCAGTGGAAGAAACCTTTCAATCAATTTGTATGGCAATTGCAACTTACCCCCAACTTCATGCAAGGCACCCTGTGATTGGAGGAGGGGGTGGATGCACAACACAATCTCCCCTACTCCAAACACAGAACGCCTTGCCTTTGCTGGAAATAATCTAAGATGTTTACTGAATGGAGGAGCTGGAGTGCGAGTGATCGGCCGTGGTCTGAGTGCTCTCACCGGCATCAGATGTTTAGAACTTGCTGCACTGTACGGGGGGTGAGTTGCACATAACACCGCCGTCTGGACACACGGGACACACTCGCTTAGTGTGGTTGTATTTTAACAATGGATGAGTCAAATTATCAGCTTTAAACACCTGGAGAAGACGGCTAACACCCACAAGAGTCAGGAAAACACCGCACACTAGGCATGTGCAATTCGTTTCGTTACGAATTCGTTTTTTAACGAATTTCGACAAATTCGTTAATTCGGGAATATCCGAATTAACGAAAACCCGTTTAACGAATTTTTTCCGAATATTCGTAAATTCGATAAAATTGGACATTCGTAAATTCGGGCATTCGAACATTCGTACATTCCTACATTCGAACATTCGTACATTCGCAATTTACATTCGTACATTCGAACATTCGCAATTTACATTCGTACATTCGTGCATTCGTACATTAGTAAATTAGTGAATTCGAAAATTCGGAAATCTGAAATAATAGTTAACTAATAATAACTTAACTATTAGTAATTACTAGTAACTTTGAATTTATAGGTATTGTAATTTCCTTTTAAATTTGGCTGTTAGTGAACGTAACACATACAAATTTATCCGAAGTTATGAATGATCCGAAAAAACGGAATGGAACGTAATGAATTAATAATAATAAATAACAATAATAATAATAACAATGTTTTATTATTATTATTTATTATTAATTTGTTCCGTTCCATTTGTTTAAATGCAGCCTTAATTTTGGATAATTCGTAACTTTGGATAAATTTGTATTTGTTACGTTCACTGACAGTCAAGTTTGAAAGGAAATTACAATACCTATAATTTAATAGTTAGTTACTATTTCAGATTTTTGAATTTTCGGGGTTTTTGGTTTTTCAAACTTCGAATTTACAAATTTCCGAATTTACAAATGTACGATTTTACGAATGTACGAATTTACGAATGTACAAATGTAAAAATGTACGAATGAACGAATGTTCGAATTACGAATGTTCGAATTACGAATGTTCGAATGTACGAATGAACGAATGTTCGAATTACGAATGTTCGAATGTACGAATGAACGCATTTACGAATTTACGAATGAACGAATTTACGAATCGCAATCATAACGAATGACCCGAAAAACGAAAAAAATAATAAACTAATGAAACGAAAACGAAAATGAACGAATTTTTTTGGCTGTGCACATGTCTACCGCACACAAAAGGATCAGCTAGAACAGCCCTCAAAAATTCCACTCGCCCGCTCACATTTTGGGAGTGGATTTTGAGGGCTGGCGAGAAGGGCTGCCTGGGAGCGGGGGGGGTAGGCGAGCACCGCCGATCACAAAGGGAAAGAGAGGAGAGCCACCGGCTGGATGATCAGAGCAGGGAACATCACAGCTTTCATTTCAATAGCTGTGTGTTCCCCCCGCTGTGCGCTGTCACATAAGCCCCTCCTCTTTTTCCGGGACTATGATAGACAGATCACCCGTCCAATCCTAGGACTGGTGACATGTATCAAAGTTCCCTGGACAAGGGGAGGGGCTTATGTGACGGCGCACGGCGGGGGAACACACAGCTATTGAAATGAAAGCTGTGATGTTCCCTGCTCTGATCATCCAGCCGGCGGCTCTCCTCTCTTCCCCTCCACAGGTAGGCTGCATGGTGGGCACAAACTGCATGGGATACAGGCTGCATTGATGGGCACAGGCTGCATTGATGGGCACAGGCTGCATTGATGGGCACAGGCTGCATTGATGGGCACAGATAAAGTTGTTAATATTTTTATAACTTAGCTCTGCATAAAACAGATTCAAATAAAAAAAAATAGGTATTTGCACAGTTTTTTTAAATTATAATTTGCAGCATTAGCAAAGGCAGAGGGAAGGCACCATTTAAAGCTTACTTAGTAGAGAGGCTTTAAAGTGATTGTAAAGCCTAATTTTGTGAGGGCGGGATTAGGGGCCATGATGTCCCCCCCGGGAATAACACATAGAACCCCCGATTACCTCATCATCGGCAGTGGTGTCATTGTCTGATTTTGTTCCTGAACCCATTCCTGGACATTTCTGTGGAGAGGGAAGAGATGATCGGTATTAGTAAAGTGACGGATCTGTCAGAAGATGGCGGCAGACGACCCCACAGACATGACGGGTCTATTTATAGAAAATGTGTACAGATATTCGTCCTGAGAAACTTCATGTACATTCGTTCTGGGAGAATTAACCAACTGTTGATGGATTGATGATGATAATTCCATATGATTATTATCACCATCACCAGTCTATGGGATTATTATCCTGTGGCTCATCTATCAAATTGTAATCCAATAAAGATGGCCAAAGATCGGTCGTGTTTTTTTTGATCGGTCAGCCGGCTGATTAAATAAAAAGAAAGGAACAGATTCCTCCGTCTACAAAATACTTTATGGAATAAAAGTGGGCGGAGCTCCAGAGTTCTCGCTCTTTCTGCTGCTTCTGGATCATCACAAAGTGTTTCTTAACCAGAAAAAAGAACGTTCAGTTTCTTCACTGAATTCTCCGTACTTTTATTTCATGCATAATACTTTTATATACATTTCATAATCTATTAGCGCTCATTCCATCTGCAGGGGAGAGGCGGCGCCCGCTGATTTATGTTATTAATAATCATAAGAATATTCGTTCCAAAGAGAAAACACCTGAAGAACATTCGATTTTCCCCATCCTCCCACCCGCTGGATCCCTCGTACAGAACGAATGTACATGGAGTAGTGCTGGACGAATAGTTCTGGAGATTATTTTATAAATAGACCCCAAAGTGTCACCTCCATTCCCGTACCTTGCAAGGCTTCATTAATGACCACCGGCAGCACGGGAGTTTTGTGGTGGTCTCCATTACGAGGATCTCGCTGGGTTCTGCTGGGACTGTCAGATCTCCGGAATCCATCGACTTCTTCTACAGAATAAAACACAGATTTATCATTTGGTGATGACAAGGAACGGGCAGGACCGGCTTTTCTTCTACAATGGGAATCAACACTTTTAGAGCAAAACTGCATTTTATTACAGGAGCAAAACCTCCATCCCCCCCCCCCCCCTCCAGGGATACATATAGTCGATCGTTATTTTATGCAGAATGATGTTCCTGTCACCTGCGCAGCACAGAGATCACCGCACACACATGGGCGGGTCTGATGACAGGACGGGAGGGCTCGGGGTCATAGGAAGTAATGATCAGTATGCCAAGACCCCGCCTCCAGCATGGCTCATGTACCCACCTCCAGGGGGCGCAATGGACACATTGAGGGAAATCTACTAAGACTTGAGCAGCCAAAATCCAGAACAACCAATCAACTTCTAGCTTTCATTTTTAAAGCTAAACTGTCAAGCTGAAGCTAGAGGCTGATTGGTTACTATGCAGAGCGGCTCCAGATTCTCTCTGCTCCAGTCTAAGACCCCTTTCACACCGAGGCATTTTTCAACCGGCGTTTTAGTGGCACTTCAGTGTGAAAGCAGCCTTAGTATGGTTCAGGATGAGGGGAGGGGCGCTCGCTTGTCCCTTCCCTTTCCTGACCTGCATGCTCAGATAAGGGTCTGGTATGGATTTTATGGGGGCATCACACCATTTCTTTTTAATTTTGGCATGGGGTTCCCCTTAAAATCCATACCAGACCAAAAGGGCCTGGCATGGACTGGGAAGGGGAATGCCCACACTTTTTTTTTGTATTGGCTTGCAACCACGAGTCAATTTAAATGTAATTTTATTTTTCTTTAGAAATGTCAGTTTTGCTGCAGCAGGTTCTATACATGGTAGAGATGTGCCACATTACAGGCAGACTAAGGGGACTCCCCAGGCACTATAGATGAAGGAATTTTTAATTTTCATTGTTTTACTGTATTATTTATTAAAATCACTGCTCTTGAAAAAACAATTGTTTTTAAAAAAATGTTTGCATTGATACATGTCCCCCAGGGCAGTACCCGGGCCCCTTTTATGGCCAATTACTTACATATAACCTTCAAAATAGGGACTTTTGATTTTTCATGTTCAGGTCTCATAGACTTTAATAGGGTTTGCGGCTCGGGCTGAACTTTTTCCCCATTTGGGAGTTCTGGTGGGAACCAAACCAGGGGTGAGGGGTGTTCGGCCCATCACTAATGACGACAAGTTAGGAGAGTAAGGCCGGCCATAGACGGAGCAAACTTCTTTCCTGCAACCCCGTCGCATCACATCACCAACCCTCCCCACTCAACACATTGAATTTGAATATGACTTCCTCGGGAGCGATGTCTGTGCTGCCATCTGAGCAACTTTATAGCCCCCCCAAAAAAAGCCTCCCCCCTCCATTCACAATTAATCCTTCAATCTCCCAACATCATCGAATACCTCCAGTGGAAGAAACCTTTCAATCAATTTGTATGGCAATTGCAACTTACCCCCAACTTCATGCTAGGCACCCTGTGATTGGAGGAGGGGGTGGATGCACAACACAATCTCCCCTACTCCAAACACAGAACGCCTTGCCTTTACTGGAAATAATCTAAGATGTTTACTGAATGGAGGAGCTGGAGTGCGAGTGATCGGCCGTGGTCTGAGTGCTCTCACCGGCATCAGATGTTTAGAACTTGCTGCACTGTATGGGGGGTGAGTTGCACATAACACCGCCGTCTGGACACACGGGACACACTCGCTTAGTGTGGTTGTATTTTAACAATGGATGAGTCAAATTATCAGCTTTAAACACCTCGAGAAGACGGCTAACACCCACAAGAGTCAGGAAAACACCGCACACAAAAGGATCAGGTAGAACAGCCCTCAAAAATTCCACTCGCCCGCTCACATTTTGGGAGTGGATTTTGAGGGCTGGCGAGAAGAGCTGCCTGGGAGCGGGGGGGCGAGCACCGCCGATCACAAAGGGAAAGAGAGGAGAGCCACCGGCTGGATGATCAGAGCAGGGAACATCACAGCTTTCATTTCAATAGCTGTGTGTTCCCCCGCTGTGCGCTGTCACATAAGCCCCTCCTCTTTTTCTGGGACTATGATAGACAGATCACCCGTCCAATCCTAGGACTGGTGACATGTATCAAAGTTCCCTGGACAAGGGGAGGGGCTTATGTGACGGCGCACGGCGGGGGAACACACAGCTATTGAAATGAAAGCAGTGATGTTCCCTGCTCTGATCATCCAGCCGGCGGCTCTCCTCTCTTCCCCTCCACAGGTAGGCTGCATGGTGGGCACAAACTGCATGGGATACAGGCTGCATTGATGGGCACAGGCTGCATTGGTGGGCACAGGCTGCATTGGTGGGCACAGGCTGCATCATTGGCGGGCACAGATAAAGTTGTTAATATTTTTATAACTTAGCTCTGCATAAAACAGATTCAAATAAAAAAAAATAGGTATTTGCACAGTTTTTTAAAATTATAATTTGCAGCATTAGCAAAGGCAGAGGGAAGGCACCATTTAAAGCTTACTTAGTAGAGAGGCTTTAAAGTGATTGTAAAGCCTAATTTTGTGAGGGCGGGATTAGGGGCCATGATGTCCCCCCCGGGAATAACACATAGAACCCCCGATTACCTCATCATCGGCAGTGGTGTCATTGTCTGATTTTGTTCCTGAACCCATTCCTGGACATTTCTGTGGAGAGGGAAGAGATGATCGGTATTAGTAAAGTGACGGATCTGTCAGAAGATGGCGGCAGACGACCCCACAGACATGACGGGTCTATTTATAGAAAATGTGTACAGATATTCGTCCTGAGAAACTTCATGTACATTCGTTCTGGGAGAATTAACCAAATGTTGATGGATTGATGATGATGATGATTCCATATGATTATTATCACCATCACCAGTCTATGGGATTATTATCCTGTGGCTCATCTATCAAATTGTAATCCAATAAAGATGGCCAAAGATCGGTCGTGTTTTTTTTGATCGGCCAGCCGGCTGATTAAATAAAAAGAAAGGAACAGATTCCTCCGTCCACAAAATACTTTATGGAATAAAAGTGGGCGGAGCTCCAGAGTTCTCGCTCTTTCTGCTGCTTCTGGATCATCACAAAATGTTTCTTCTCCAGAAAAAACACGTTCAGTTTCTTCACTGAATTCTCCGTACTTTTATTTCATGCATAATACTTTTATATACATTTCATAATCTATTAGCGCTCATTCCATCTGCAGGGGAGAGGCGGCGCCCGCTGATTTATATTATTAATAATCATAAGAACATTCGTCCCAAAGAGAAAACACCTGAAGAACATTCGATTTTTCCCCATCCCCCCACCCGCTGGATCCCTCGTACAGAACGAATGTACATGGAGTAGTGCTGGACGAATAGTTCTGGAGATTCTTTTATAAATAGACCCCAAAGTGTCACCTCCATTCCCGTACCTTGCAATCCTCAATTATTGGCCATTCGCAGCACCGGATTGGTTTCACGTTCCTCTCGCTGGCTTCTGCTGGGACTGTCAGATCTCCGGAATCCATCGACTTCTTCTACAGAATAAAACACAGATTTATCATTCGGTGATGACAAGGACCGGGCAGGACCGGCTTTTATTCTACAATGGGAATCAACACTTTTAAAGCAAAACTGCATTTTATTACAGAGCAAAACCTCCATCCCCTCCCCCCCTCCAGGGATACAAATAGTCGATCGTTATTTTATATAGAATGATGTCCCTGTCACCTGCATAGCACAGAGATCACCGCACACACATGGGCGGGTCTGATGACAGGATGGGAGGGCTCATAGTCATAGTAAGTAATGACCAGTATGCCAAGACCCCGCCTCCAGTATGGCCCATGTACCCGCCTCCAGGGGGCCCAATGGACACATTGCGGGAAATCTACTAAGAGTGGAGCAGCCAAAATCCGGAACAACCAATCAACTTCTAGCTTTCATTTTTAAAGCTAAACTGAACAAGCTGAAGCTAGAGGCTGATTGGTTAATATGCAGAGCGGCTCCAGATGCTGTGTGCTCCAGTCTAAGACCCCTTTCACACTGAAGGCGTCTTTCAAGCGTTTTAGCGCTAAAAATAGCGCCTGTAAAGCGCCTGAAAACTGCCTCCCCATTCACTTCGAAGTGTGCTTTCACACTGGGGCGGTGCGCTTGCGGGATGTTAGGAGAAGTCCTGTAAGCAGCATCTTTGGGGTATCTTGGGAGCGCTATAAATAGCGCTCCCAAAACGCCCCTGCCCATTTGAATGAATGGGCAGCACTTCCAAAGCACCTTAAAAGCAATTTGAAAGTGCCGCAAAACGGGTCTTTGTTCGTTTTTTTTTAAGGTCCCATTGTCACGTGACATAAAAAAACACGGCCCACTAGCGCCCAAAAAGCGCTGTTAAAACTCAGCTAAAGCAACACAAATACAACCGGCACTTTAGCGCTGTTTTAGCGGCACTTCAGTGTGAAAGTAGCCTTAATTTGGTTCAGGAGGGGGGGGGGGCGCTCACTTGTCCCCTCCCTTTCCTGACCTGCATGCTCGGATAATTGTCTGGTATGGATTTTAGGGGGGCCCCACACCATTTTTTTTATCTTGGCATGAGGGTTCCCCTTAAAATCCATACCAGACCAAAAGGGCCTGGCATGGATTGGCACACTGTTTTTTTTGTTTTTTGTTTTTTGGATTGGCTTGCAACCACGAGTCAGTTTAAATTTTATTTGTCTTTAGAAATGTCAGTTTTGCTGCAGCAGGTTCTATACATGGTAGAGATGTGCCACTTTACAGGCAGACTAAGGGGACTCCCCAGGCACTATAGATAAAGAAATTTTTCATTTTCATTTTTTTACTGTATGATTTATTAAAATCACTGCTCCTGAAAAAACAATTGTTTAAAAAAAAAAATGATTGCATTGATACATGTCCCCCAGGGCAGTACCCGGGCACCCATCCCCCTTTTATGGCCAATTACTTGCATATAACTTTCAAAATGGGGACTTTTGATTTTTTCATGTTCAGGTCCCATAGACTTTATTGGGTTTGCGGCTCAGGCTAAACTTTTTCCCCATTTGGGAGTTCTGGTGGGAACCAAACCGGGGGGGGGGGGGGGTTGTTCGGCCCATCACTAATGACGACAAGTTAGGAGAGAAAGGCCAGCCATAGATGGAGCAAACTTCTTTCCTGCAACCCCGTCGCATCACATCACCAACCCTCCCCACTCAGCACATTGAATTTGAATATGACTTCCTCGGGAGAGATGTCTGTGCTGCCATCTGGGCAACTTTATGGCCCCCCAAAAAAAATGCCTCCCCCTTCCATTCACAATTAATCCTTCAATCTCCCAACATCATCGAATACTTCCAGTGGAAGAAACCTTACAATCAATTTGTATGGCAATTGCAACTTACCCCCAACTTCATGCAAGGCACCCTGTGATTGGAGGAGGGGGTGGATGCACAACACAATCTCCCCTACTCCAATCACAGAAAGCCTTGCCTTTGCTGGAAATAATCTAAGATGTTTACTGAATGGAGGAGCTGGAGTGCGAGTGATCCGCCGTGGTCTGAGTGCTCTCACCCGCATCAAATGTTTAGAACTTGCTGCACTGTACGGGGGGTGAGTTGCACATAACACCGCCGTCTGGACACACGGGACACACTCGCTTAGTGTGGTTGTATTTTAACAATGGATGAGTCAAATTATCAGCTTAAAACACCTGGAGAAGACGGCTAACACCCACAAGAGTCAGTAAATGACCGCACACAAAAGGATCAGGTAGAACAGCCCTCAAAAATTCCACTCGCCCGCTCGCATTTTGCGAGTGGATTTTGAGGGCTGGCGAGAAGGGCTGCCTGGGAGCGGGGGGGGCGAGCACCGCCGATCACAAAGGGAAATAGAGGAGAGCCGCCGGCTGGATGATCAGCGCAGGGAACATCACAGCTTTCATTTCAATAGCTATTTGTTCCCCCGCTGTGCGCCGTCACATAAGCCCCTCCTCTTTTTCCAGGACTATGATAGACAGATCACCCGTCCAATCCTAGGACGGGTGACATGTATCAAAGTTTCCCGGACAAGGGGAGGGGCTTATGTGACGGCGCACGGCGGGGGAACACACAGCTATTGAAATGAAAGCAGTGATGTTCCCTGCTCTGATCATCCAGCCGGCGGCTCTCCTCTCTTCCCCTCCACAGGTTGGCTGCATGGTGGGCACAAACTGCATGGGATACAGGCTGCATTGCACACAGTCTGCATGGTGGGCACAGGTTGCATTGGTGGGCACAGGCTGCATCATTGGCGGGCACAGGCTGCATTGGCGGACACAGATAAAGTTGTTAATATTTTTATAACTTAGCTCTGCATAAAACATTTAAGTGTCATTTTGTGAGGGCGGGTTTAGGGGCCAGTTTAAGGGCGGGATTAGGGGCGGGGCAGGGTAGGGGTTGGGCGGAGCAACTGGTGGCAAGTAACCCTTGACGTCTGGCTAGTAGCTCAGGACTTGAAATTTTGAGCCCTGTGCAAGAAAACAATATTACAATATGGGACAGGAAGTGAAGGGAAATCTCCTGCCAGGGGTCACACACCCCCCCTCAGTGTTGTACAGGAAGTAATAGGTAGGAATGTATAAAGGGGTCAGTCTACTAGACAATGAAATATCACTCTGAGGGGGAGGGGGCAGAATTTCCTGATGTCACCCCCGGGAATAACACATAGAACCCCCGATTACCTCATCATCGGCGGTGATGTTATTGACTGATTCTGTTCCTGAACCCATTCCTGTACATTTCTGTGGAGAGGGAAGAGATGATCGGTATTAGTAAAGTGACGGATCTATCAGAAGATGGCGGCAGACGACCCCACAGACATGACGGGTCTATTTATAGAAAATGTGTACAGATATTCGTCCTGAGAAACTTCATGTACATTCGTTCTGGGAGAATTAACCAACTGTTGATGGATTGATGATGATGATTCCATATGATTATTATCACCATCACCAGTCTATGGGATTATTATCCTGTGGCTCATCTATCTAATTGTAATCCAATAAAGATGGCCAAAGATCGGTCGTGTTTTTTTTTATCGGCCAGCCAGTTGATAAAAATAAAAAGAAAGGAACAGATTCCTCCGTCCACAAAATACTTTATGGAATAAAAGTGGGCGGAGCTCCAGAGTCACCTCCATTCCCGTACCTTGCAAGGCTTCCTTAATGGCCACCGGCAGCACGGGAGTTGTGTGGTGGTCTCCATTACGAGGCTCTCGCTGGCTTCTGCTGGGACTGTCAGATCTCCAGAATCCATCGACTTCTTCTACAGAATAAAACACAGATTTATCATTCGGTGATGACAAGGACCGGGCAGGACCGGCTTTTCTTCTACAATGGGAAACAACACTTGTTAAGGAAAGCTGCATTTTATTACAGAGCAAAACCTCCATCCCCTCCCCCCTCCAGGGATACATATAGTCGATTGTTATCTTGTATCCAATGATGTCCCTGTCACCTGCCCAGCACAGAGATCACCGCACACACATGGGCGGGTCTGATGACAGGACGGGAGGGCTGGGGGTCATAGGGAGTAATGACCAGTATGCTAAGACTCCTCCTCCAGTATGGCTCCTGTACCCGCCTCCAGGGGGCGCAATGAACACATTGAGGGAAATCTACTAAGAGTGGAGAAGCCAAAATCCAGAACAACCAATCAACTTCTAGGTTTCATTTTTAAAGCTAAACTGAACAAGCTGAAGCTAAAGGCTGATTGGCTACTATTGTTGGGGATTAAATAAAGCTTCCCCTATAAGCTAAGAATTCTGTGCGCTAATAAGCACAATCATAGCTCTCTTGTATAATGCCGGGAAAGCGCGCTTGTATATCTCCAAGTAACACAAACAGACGCTGGTATCATGTTGAGCTTAGCAGAATCCTCCATAGAATGCTCTACTGCTTTTATTTCTACTATAAACATGAATAACAAAAGAAGGTGGTGGCTTCAGAAACAGCCAATCAGACACTTGTATTCTTTCAAAAGAACCAATCACACACATGTATGTAATTAAATAGAATTCCAGCAGTGACGTGTGCAGACGGTCGTGTGCAGAGCCATGCGGTCTCACAATTTGAACACTACTTACATGGCTCTGAACACGATCGTGTGCACATTCCCACCGCTACCATCAACCTGAGCCGTACTCTATCATGGCTCATTGGGCCATCATTTTGTATAATTATGCTATGGTTCCCATGTACGCAGATCTGCTTGCTAGGAGCGTTAATGCAATCGCCATGAGGTGGCCAGTCTCTTGGTGAGGCATACATGAACATCACTAAAAGAGCAAACAGATCTGTTGTGTCCATGGGATGGTTTCCGCAGCCAATGGTCTTCCATCAACGTCTGTATGGGTGAATACGCTCGCATGCACGTGTTACAGGAAAACTGACACTGGGGGACATCTGACAACATACATGAATAAAAATTTCCACAACACTATGCAGAGCGGCTCCAGATTCTGTCTGCTCCAGGGGGGACTCTGATCGGGACCCTAATATAAGGTGGGACTCTGATGGGGACCCTGATGTAAGGGGAGGGGGGACTCTGATCGGGACTGTAAGAGTCCAGGGCTTACTACGCATGCACCAATGGCGCATGGCCACAAGAGGAAATCCGTGCCAACTAAGCATGCCCCAAAGACGCCTCAGTGCGCCAACAAGCACCTGAGAATACCTGATGGAAAAAGGCAGAAAAATGCCCAGGAGGCGCCCAGGAAGTGACCTCAAACTTCCCTATATAAGCCCAGCCCAGACACTGCAAATTGCTGGATTATCCTCAGCCCCCCTTGTTCCTGTGCTAGTGTGTGATCTGTCTGAACTTGTTGTGTCCTTGAAATCTATTTGACTACTCTTGATTGCTGCTTGCCATTGTCCTCAGCTTTGTACCTTAACCATTCTACTTCTTTGCCCCTTTTGTACTTAGCTGCCAGATTGGAACCGACCCCGGCTTGGATCTCGACAATTCTTCTTCTGATTAACCCTTTTATACTTCGTTGCCAAACTGGATTTGACCTCAGCTCGGATCTCAGACTAAGGCTTGCACAGTGCTCTGCACCCCTGGCACCCGTGCCACTCGGTGTCCACCAAGTCTCTGTCTCGATCTTCAGAGGCTTCAAGGACCTGAGGTGCAAGGGAGGCCTCCCCACTACTTCGGTCTCATCTCAGGTTTGTGGCCCACGTGACAGAATATTCCAGCCATGTCTGAGACTGAGGGGAGTGCTTCCGCCTTCGAGGCCCTGTGCCAACAAGTTGCCTCTGTGTCTCAGGCCCTGACGTCCATACAAGAATGGTACTTTTAACTGGAAGGTCGGCTGACTGCAATGGCCAATACCTCAGTTCTGAGCCCTGCAGAACCACCTGTTATAGCTATGGAGCAGCCCATCTCTACTCCAGCTCCTGAACAATGGGTTCCTTTGCCGGAAAGCTTTTCAAGGGTTCACCACAAGTTCAGGAACTCCTGTCAGCTTTACTTTACCTTACAGCCTAGGACCTTCTCTTCAGAGGATACATTGGAACCTACAATCCAGTTGGCTATCCAGCTTGATCGTAGACTCAGAGAATGTCGCAGGGAACGATCCGGTATGGCCCGTCCCACATGGATGCTCCCACGAGTACCCATGGCTCCACACCAGAGACCACCCTGAGACCCACGTATCAACCCCAATTCATGACGCAGAATCGATGCAACTCGGCTTAGTTAATGCACCCCTCACACCCGAAGAGCGACAACACCGTCGCCTGAACAATCTATGCCTGTATTGTAGAGGAGCGGGTCACTTTCTTCAGGGATGTCCCATTAGGCCAAGTAAATGGATCGAACCTACATCTGTTTCGCCGTACATTGTTAAATCCTCGCATCTCACTCTCAGCCTCTTTTTGCAGATACTGGTAAGGATAATCCGAGTAGCAGCCATTATTGGCTCTGGGGCTTGCAGCTGCTTTATTGACATCCATTTGTCCAAAAAGTATGGAATCCCACTATGCAAGAAGCCCCAGCCATTTACCGTTCATCTGGCAGATGGCTCCACATCAACCTCGGGTCCAATAACCCATGAGACCACCCTCATATTGGCCACCACCGAAGCAGACCATTGGGAATATCTTCGGCTGGACGTGATTTCTTCCCCCATTTTTCCAGTTATTTTGGGGTTACCGTGGCTTCGACAGCACCAGCCACAGATTGATTGGTCCACTGAAGTTTTGTCTTTTCGCTCACCCTATTGCTTACACAACTGTTTCCCACAACGAGCCTGTTTGACGGTTCATCCTCTTTCCACAGATGACAACACTCTTCTCCCCCAGGTTTACAGAGACTTCCTGGACGTCTTCGACAAGAAGGGGGCTGAATCCCTACCGCCTCACTGGCCATATGATTGCCCCATTGAGCTTCTTATTGGTTCTGCAATACCATTTGGGAGGATCTTCCCACTCTCTGAGCCTGAATTAGAAGTCCTCCGAAAATGCATTGATGACAATCTTAGGGAAGGGTTCATCCGGCCCTCTACCTCTCCTGCTGGCGCTGGACTCTTCTTTCAGGAAAACAAGGACCATTCTTTAAGACCATGTATCGACTATAGAGAATAGAACAGTATCACAATCAAGAATCTATACCTGTTGCCTCTAGTCCCTGAGCTCGTTCAGAGGTTCCGCACTGCCAAGGTCTTCTCTAAATTGGACCTACAGGGGTCCCACAATTTAAAATGGATAAGAGAGGGCGATGAATGGAAAATGGCCTTTTGTTTGGTTTGGCCATTTTGAGTATCTGGTCATGCCATTTGGGCTGTGTAACGCCCCAGCAACTTTCCAACACTTGGTGAACGACATCTTTCAGGATTTTCTTGACCTTTTCATGATAGTGTACTTAGATGACATCCTTGTTTTTTCACCTTCCCTCGAGGCACATCACATCCACATGCGAAAAGTCCTTTTTTGCCTCCGAGCCCATAAATTCTACACCAAGCTTGAAAAATGTGAGTTTGAGAAAGATACCATACAATTTCTTGGCCTCATTATTTTGACTTCTGGCATGGTCCCCCAGAAGGTAACTGCAGTTCTTGAATGGCCAGTACCCTCGGACCGTAAGAGCATCCAGAGGTTCGTGGGATTCGCCAATTTTTATAGAAGATTCATCAAAGGCTTCTCGTCCATAATTTCACCTATCACACAACTTACCAAGCAAAACAGTTGTTTTCTCTGGTCCCCCTCAGCACAAACGGCTTTTCGACAAACTCAAGAAGCAATTCACCTCTGCCCCGGTCCTTCGCCATCATGACCCAGCCCTGCCTTACGTGTTGGAGGTCGATGCTTCAGAGATTGCGGTTGGGGCAGTCCTTTCTCAGCGCCATGAAACCACAGCCATGTTGCATCCTATTGCCTTTTTTTCCAGGAAGTTGTCCCCAGCTGAAAGGAACTATGATGTAGGGGACCGGGAACTCCTTGCTATTGAACTGGCCCCGGAAGAATGGCGATATCTATTGGAAGGAGCCTCGCACCCTATACTTATCTACACTGATCATAGGAATTTGGAATACCTCCGTACACCTAAACGTCTCAGACCTAGACAAGCCAGAAGGGCTCTCTTCCTCACCTGATTTCAAATGCATATCATGTACCGTCCGGGATTCAAGAATTGTAAACCTGATGCTTTATCCCGCACGTATCCAACATCAGATAACTCGCCAACGATAGACGCTATACTCCCTGCCTATAATTTCTTCCTACTTACGGATAACCTCTTGTGCAGGATTAAACTGGCCTCCACTCTAGACCAACTGCCCTCAGGAGAACTTCTGCAAGAAAAGGACGGACGTTTCTTCCATGACCATGCTGTGTTTGTGCCCCTTCAACTGAGAGTTCCTGTGCTCAAAGTCTGCCATGACAACAAGTTAGTAGGGCATTTTGGGGTGACCAAAACCACCAATCTGCTTTGCAAACCTTTTGGTGGCCTACCCTCAAGGCAGACTGCCATGCTTACATAAATTCCTGCCCCATAGTTTTTGTTTTTTCGACACGTTTGTGTCAATCATTAGATTAATGGCTGCTTTATTATTTTTTAGTTATTATGCATCTGAACTCCTGATGATTGGTTGTAAGCCAAGAAACACGTAGAGTTAACAACTTAAGGATGCCTACAATCTAACAACCACTTGTACTGTAACTGTATATTTTTTATAACTACCATATTCATTGATTGATTGACTTTTTATTAATTTTCCTTATGTCTAATGATGTATTAAATGATGTTTTACACGAATACATGTTGTAAATCCTTTGTGATTACGCCCATTGTCCCTTTGGTTATATATTATTGATGTCCGGAATATATATTTACATTATACAGGCCAACTCTATATGCGCCTGGCCAATTAATTGATATTTATGCGTTGACATGTCTCGTTATAGTCCTGCTTTTCGTTCTCTCTCTTTTTTGGCATTGCTAATTGGGATGAGACATGTCAGCGTTCATAATATTGGTATGAACAGGTCACAACCCCCTTTATGTCATATAACCAAATACAGGGTGGCAAACACCCATTTCCCCTGACCTGACCAGCCATACTTCAGAACCCAGTGTATTATCTTTGTTATGAATCTTTCTAGTTTATCATAGCTTTCCACATCTTTATCTTGTTTTTTCCTTTTTCATCAGCTAGACACTTGCTGACTACTTTATGCATATTTTGATTCTGATTTAATTCAGAGCATACTTTTCCATCCCTTTACTTGGACTACTCCATTATGTGTCTCTTTACTACTCACTGTTCAATTTGGTAGTGGGAGGTTGGTCTGTGGTCTGGTTTTGTCTCATCCCTGGGGTTGCGATGTGCCCAGTTTGCGGCCCCTTACCCGCCCCATACCATGGTGGGGGCGGGCCTTGACCTCGACACATCGGCGTTATGTATTTGCGCCCAGTGTGCGGCGTCATATGATGCCGCACTACGGGCGTCAGTGTTCCACTCCACCGGGAGTCATGGCGACAGGAGGAGTGGACTCCGCCCCGATCACTCTGATCGTGAGTGGACTCTTCCCTCCTCCCTGTGCGCCACATTGACGTCCCTTCATGACGCTGGCGGGGACACGCCCCCTGCCTGGGGTATATGGCGGCGGCCTCTGGCTAGCCCACTCCACATGCTGCCTCAACCTGTGTAGGGATGACCGGCTCACGCTACACTTGCACCTCACAGGTAATCTCCTTCACTCTCCCCAGCCATCCATGCTTTTACACTTTCTACACTTATATCTCCCTTTAAAACACTTTCACTTCACTTCCCCCCCCCTTGTCTTATGCTCCTTACCACACTCCCCATTCACTCTCATCTGTTCATTTTTGGATGGTTTTCTCACTTCACCCTGACCCCCACTCACATTTCCTTTCTTCCCCCACAGTACTCCACATGCGCTTGTCAGGTTCCTCCTTTCTCGTTGGGCCATGGGTGTGTGTGGGATGTCCTGGTCCAGATGGCGGCCTCCTCCTTTTGGGATATACTTCTGGGGGGCTGGTCCTTGCCTCAACCCCGGGTGAGACTCTGCAGGCCGGTTTACCCTCCCATTTTATCAGTTACCCATCAACTTGTGAGTACTATTGTAGTTTTTGTTTTTTCGACATGTTTGTGTCAATCATTAGATTAATGGCTGCTTTATTATTTTTTAGTTATTATGCATCTGAACTCCTGATGATTGGTTGTAAGCCAAGAAACGCGTAGAGTTAACAACTTAAGGATGCCTACAATCTAACAACCACTTGTACTGTAACTGTATATTTTTTATATCTACCATATTCATTGATTGATTGACTTTTTATTAATTTTCCTTATGTCTAATGATGTATTAAATGATGTTTTACACGAATAATTGTTGTAAATCCTTTGTGATTATGCCCATTGTCCCTTTGGTTATATATTATTGATGTCCGGAATATATATTTACATTGGATACAGGCCAACTCTATATGCGCCTGGCCAATTAATTGATATTTATGCGTTGACATGTCTCGTTAAAGTCCCGCTTTTCGTTCTCTCTCTTTTTTGGCATTGCTAATTGGGATGGAGACATGTCAGCGTTCATAATATTGGTATGGACAGGTCACAACCCCCTTTATGTCATATAACCTCCGTACAGCTAAACGTCTCAGACCTAGACAAGCCAGAAGGGCTCTCTTCCTCACCTGATTTCAAATGCATCTCATGTACCGTCCGGGATCCAAGAATTGTAAACCTGATGCTTTATCCCGCACGTATCCAACATCAGATAACTCGCCAACGATAGACGCTATACTCCCTGCCTATAATTTCTTCCTACTTACGGATAACCTCTTGTCCAGGATTAAACTGGCCTCCACTCTAGACCAACTGCCCTCATTAGAACATCTGCAAGAAAAGGACGGACGTTTCTTCCATGACCATGCTGTGTTTGTGCCCCTTCAACTGAGAGTTCCTGTGCTCAAACTCTGCCATGACAACAAGTTAGCAGGACATTTCGGGGTGACCAAAACCACCAATCTGCTTTGCAAACCTTTTGGTGGCCTACCCTCAGGGCAGACTGCCACACTTTTGTCAATTCCTGCCCCATATACAATCACAGCAAAACTGAAAATAATAAATCATGGGGTCTCCTACGCCCCCTGCCTGTTCCCTCTAGACCCTGGGAACAGATCAGCATGGATTACATAGTGGAGCTACCACCCTCTGATGGGTTTACATCCATATTTGTTGTTGTGGATCGCCGTACAAAAATGGCTCATTTTATTCCTATGATTGGCACTCCTTCTTCCCCAGAAACAGCTCAGGCTTTTATCAAGGAGATCATACGCCTCCATGGGGTCCCCAGCAATATTGTATCGCATTGTGGGATCCAATTCACCTCTAAATTCTGGAAGGAGCTCTGTCTTGCTCTAGACATCGAGAACCACTACTCTTCGGCCTGCCACCCTCAGACCAATGGAATGCACGAACCAAACTCTTTAAGAGTACCTTCGTTGTTTCTTCACCTTTGTCCAGGTTCCGCTTCGGTCCCGGCTGTCTGGAACAGAGTAGAGTTTCTACACAACAACTTAGAGCTTAGAGGATACCATGGCCAAGGCACAGCTGGATTACCATCTATGGTCGAAGGCAGCAGGGGGGACCTTGCTCTTCAACCGGGAGACAAGGTTTGGCTGTCTACCAGGCATTTGAAGTTGGCCTGTCCCTCCAAGAAATTGGACCCTAAGTTCATTGGGCCCTTCTCTGTCCTGTCCCGATTCAACCCTGTTGTCTACAAACTCGAACTTACCAGATCCACCCTGTCTTCCATGCCTCCCTCCTGAAGCCCGTGGCCCCGAACCCCTTTGAGGAACGTGGGGCCCGTCCTCCGCCTCCCTCTATGCTTAAAGGGATTGAGGAGTAGGAGGTGGAGGCCATCTGGACTGCCGTAGAAGGGGCTGCGGATGCCAATTTCTGGTACAGTGGAGGGGTTACAGCCCAGAAGATAATTTCTGGGAACCCAAGTTGCATATCCATGCTCCAGATCTTCTCTGGCGGTTCTTTCAACGAGCTTCATCCCGGACAGGCGTCCGGAGGCCGCTCCTTCGGGGGGGGGCTCTGTAAGGGTCCAGGGCTTACTATGCATGCGCCAATGGTGCATTGCCACAAGAGGATAACTGAGCATGCGCCAAAGACGCCTCAGTGCGTCAACCCACACCTTGCGCAAAAGACCTGATGGAAAAAGGAAGGAAAATGCCCAGGAGGCGCACAGGAAGTGACCTCA
Organism: Aquarana catesbeiana; assembly: GCF_042186555.1. Classification (NCBI taxonomy): domain Eukaryota; kingdom Metazoa; phylum Chordata; class Amphibia; order Anura; family Ranidae; genus Aquarana; species Aquarana catesbeiana. The sequence goes on along the minus strand of NC_133328.1, from coordinate 650,157,356 downwards.
ACCTGATAGAAAAAGGCAGGAAAATGCCCAGGAGGCGCACAGGAAGTGACCTCAAACTTCCCTATATAAGCCCAGCCCAGACACTGCCAAATTGCTGGGTTATCCTCAGTTCCCCCTTGTTCCTGTGCTAGTGTGTGATCTGTCTGGCCCTGTTGTGACCTGGAAACCTATTTGACTACTCTTGTTTGCAGCTTGCCATTGACCTCGGATTTGTACCTTGACCATTCTACTTCTTTGCCCCTTTTGTACTTAGGGAGGCCTCCCCACTACTTCGGTCTCATCTCAGGTATGTGGCCTGCGTGACCGGGACCCTGATGTAAAGGGGGGACTCTGATGGGGGCCCTGATGTAAAGAATTGACTCTGATGGGGGCCCTGATGTAAGGAGGGACTCTGATGAGGACTCTGGTGTGATGGAGGCTTCTAAAGTTTTATTTCTTGAAGTTGTTTATTCATTTTATTGTTTTGATTCATTTATAAAACTGCATTTTTTCCGGCTGGCAATTTTTGGTAAATACACGATTTGGACATCACTGAACGGTTTGGAGGGCGTGTTCTATGACAATCGCATATTCTCGTCATCCTGTGACTTCCTGTTGTGGATATGGGACAGGAAGTGAAGGTGAATCTCCTGCCAGGGGTCACACCACCCCCCCTCAGTGTTGTACAGGAAGTAGTAGGTAGGGATGTATAAAGGGGCCAGTCTACTAGACAATGAAATATCACTTTGAGGGGGAGGGGCAGAATTTCCTGATATCCCCCCCCGGGAATAACACATAGAACCCCCGATTACCTCATCATCGGCGGTGATGTTATGGGATGGAGGCCTGACAAATGGACCACCCCCTCCTGTACAGTTCTGTGGAGAGGGAAGAGATGATCGGTATTAGTAAAGTGACGGATCAGTCAGAAGATGGCGGCAGACGACCCCACAGACATGACGGGTCTAATTATAGAAAATGTGTACAGATATTCGTCCTGAAAAACTTCATGTACATTCGTTCTGGGAGAATTAACCAAATGTTGATGGATTGATGATGATGATTCCATATGATTATTATCACCATCACCAGTCTATGGGATTATTATCCTGTGGCTCATCTATCAAATTGTAATCCAATAAAGATGGCCAAAGATCGGTCGTGTTTTTTTTGATCGGCCAGCCGTCTGATTAAATAAAAAGAAAGGAACAGATTCCTCCGTCCACAAAATACTTTATGGAATTAAAGTGGGCGGAGCTCCAGAGTTCTCGCTCTTTCTGCTGCTTCTGGATCATCACAAAGTGTTTCTTCTCCAGAAAAAGAACGTTCAGTTTCTTCCCTGAATTCTCCGTACTTTTATTTCATGCATAATACTTTTATATACATTTCATAATCTATTAGCGCTCATTCCATCTGCAGGTGAGAGGCGGCGCCCGCTGATTTATGTTATTAATAATCATAAGAACATTCGTCCCAAAGAGAAAACACCTGAAGAACATTCGATTTTTCCCCATCCCCCCACCCGCTGGATCCCTCGTACAGAACGAATGTACATGGAGTAGTGCTGGACGAATAGTTCTGGAGATTCTTTTATAAATAGACCCCAAAGTGTCACCTCCATTCCCTTACCTTGCAAGGGTCCCTTCTTGGCCACCGGCAGCACGGGAGTTTTGTGGTGGTCTCCATTATGCGGATCTCGCTGGGTTCTGCTGGGACTGTCAGATCTCCGGAATCCATCGACTTCTACAGAATAAAACACAAATTTATCATTCGGTGATGACAAGGACCGGGCAGGACCGGCTTTTCTTCTACAATGGGAATCAACACTTTTAAATCAAAACTGCATTTTATTACAGAGCAAAACCTCCATCCCCTCCCCCCTCCAGGGATACATATAGTCGATCGTTATTTTATATAGAATGATTTCCCTGCCACCTGCGTGGCACAGAGATCACCGCACACACATGGACGGGTCTGATGACAGGATGGGAGGGATTGGGGTCATAGGAAGTAATGATCAGTATGACAAGACCCCGCCTCCAGCATGGCTCATGTACCCACCTCCAGGGGGCGCAATGGACACATTGAGGGAAATCTACTAAGAGTGGAGCAGCCAAAATCTGGAACAACCAATCAACTTCTAGCTTTCATTGTTAAAGCTAAACTGAACAAGCTGAAGCTAGAGGCTGATTGGTTACTATGCAGAGCGACTCCAGATTCTGTCTGCTCCAGTCTAAGACCCCTTTCACACTGAAGGCATTTTTCAACCAGCGTTTTAGTGGCACTTCACTGTGAAAGTAGCCTTAGTATGGTTCAGGATGAGGGGAGGGGCGCTCACTTGTCCCTTCCCTTTCCTGACCTGCATGCTCGGATAAGGGTCTGGTATGGATTTTAGGGGGGCCCTACACCATTTTTTTTTATTATCTTGGCATTAGGGTTCCCCTTAAAATCCATACAAGACCAAAAGGGCCTGGCATGGACTGGGAAGGGGGACCCCCACACTGTTTTTTTGTTTTTTTTTTATTTTTTTGTTGGATTGGCTTGCAACCACGAGTCAATTTAAATGTAATTTTATTTTTCTTTAGAAATGTCAGTTTTGCTGCAGCAGGTTCTATACATGGTAGAGATGTTCCACTTTACAGGCAGACTAAGGGGACTCCCCAGGCACTATAGATAAAGGAATTTTTAATTTTCATTGTTTTACTGTATTATTTATTAAAATCACTGCTCTTGAAAGAACAATTGTTTTTAAAAAAATGTTTGCATTGATACATGTCCCCCAGGGCAGTACCCGGGCACCTTTTATGGCCAATACTTACATATAACCTTCAAAATGGGGACTTTTGATTTTTCATGGTCAGGTCCCATAGACTTTAATAGGGTTTGCGGCTCGGGCTGAACTTTTTCCCCATTTGGGAGTTCTGGTGGGAACCAAACCGGGGGGGGGGGGGGGGGGGTTGTTCGGCCCATCACTAATGACGACAAGTTAGGAGAGAAAGGCCAGCCGTAGATGGAGCAAACTTCTTTCCTGCAACCCCGTCGCATCACATCACAAACCCTCCCCACTCAGCACATTCAATTTGAATATGACTTCCTCAGGAGAGATGTCTGTGCTGCCATCTGGGCAACTTTATAGCCCCCCCAAAAAAAAGCCTCCCCCTTCCATTCACAATTAATCCTTCAATCTCCCAACATCATCGAATACCTCCAGTGGAAGAAACCTTTCAATCAATTTGTATGGTAATTGCAACTTACCCCCAATATCATGCAAGGCACCCTGTGATTGGAGGAGGGGGTGGATGCACAACACAATCTCCTCTACTCCAGTCACAGAACGCCTTGCCTTTGCTGGAAATAATCTAAGATGTTTACTGAATGGAGGAGCTGGAGTGCGAGTGATCGGCCGTGGTCTGAGTGCTCTCACCGGCATCAGATGTTTAGAACTTGCTGCACTGTACGGGGGGTGAGTTGCACATAACACCGCCGTCTGGACACACGGGACACACTCGCTTAGTGTGGTTGTATTTTAACAATGGATGAGTCAAATTATCAGCTTTAAACACCTGGAGAAAACGGCTAATGCCGCGTACACACGAGCGGACTTTCCGGCAGACTTTGTCCGGCGGACTGGACTCCGTCGGACAATTCGATCGTGTGTGGGCTCCAGCTGACTTTTTTTCCCTAAAGTCCGAAGGACCTAGAAATAAAACAGGTTTCAAATCTTTCCGACGGACTCGAGTCCGGTCGAAAAATCCGCTCGTCTGTATGCTAGTCCGACGGACAAAAACCGACGCTAGGGCAGCTATTGGCTACTGGCTATCAACTTCCTTATTTTAGTCCCTTCGTATATCATCACATACAAATCTGTCGGATTTTGGTCCATCGTGTGTAGGCAAGTCCGTTCGTTCGAAAGTCCATCGGAAAGTCCGCCCGTGTGTACACGGCATAACACCCACAAGAGTCAGTAAATGACCGCACACAAAAGGATCAGGTAGAACAGCCCTCAAAAATTCCACTCGCCCGCTTGCATTTTGCGAGTGGATTTTGAGGGCTGGCGAGAAGGGCTGCCTGGGAGTGGGGGGGGGGGCGAGCACCGACGATCACAAAGGGAAATAGATGATCAGAGCAGGGAACATCACGGCTTTCATTTCAATAGCTGTGTGTTCCCCCGCTGTGAGTTGTCACATAAGCCCCTCCTCTTTTTCCGGGACTATGATAGACAGATCACCCGTCCAATCCTAGGACGGCTGACATGTATCAAAGTTCCCTGGACAAGGGGAGGGGCTTATGTGATGGCGCACGGCGGGGGAACACACAGCTATTGAAATCAAAGCAGTGATGTTCCCTGCTCTGATCATCCAGCCGGCGGCTCTCCTCTCTTCCTCTCTACAGGTAGGCTGCATGGTGGGCACAGGCTGCATGGTGGGCACAGGCTGCATTGATGGGCACAGGCTGCATTGATGGGCACAGGCTGCATTGGTGGGCACAGGCTGCATTGGCGGACACAGATAAAGTTGGTTAATATTTTTATAACTTAGCTCTGCATAAAACATTTAAGTGTCATTTTGTGAGGGCGGGTTTAGGGGCCAGTTTAAGGGCGGGATTAGGGGCGGGGCAGGGTAGGGGTTGGGCGGAGCAACTGGTGGCAAGTAACCCTTGAGGTCTGGCTAGTAGCTCAGGACTTGAAATTTTGAGCCCTGTGCAAGAAAACAATATTACAATATGGGACAGGAAGTGAAGGGAAATCTCCTGCCAGGGGTCACCCCCCCCCCCCCCAGTGTTATACAGGAAGTAGTAGGTAGGGATGTATAAAGGGGTCAGTCTACTAGACAATGAAATATCACTTTGAGGGGGAGGGGCAGAATTTCCTGATGTCCCCCCTGGGAATAACACATAGAACCCCTGATTACCTCATCATCAGCGGTGATGTTATTGACTGATTCCTTTCCTGAACTTCCTCCTGGACAGTTCTGTGGAGAGGGAAGAGATGATCGGTATTAGTAAAGTGACGGATCTGTCAGAAGATGGCGGCAGACGACCCCACAGACATGACGGGTCTAATTATAGAAAATGTGTACAGATATTCGTCCTGAGAAACTTCATGTACATTCGTTCTGGGAGAATTAACCAACTGTTGATGGATTGATGATGATGATTCCATATGATTATTATCACCATCACCAGTCTATGGGATTATTATCCTGTGGCTCATCTATCAAATTGTAATCCAATAAAGATGGCCAAAGATCGGTCGTGTTTTTTTTGATCGGCCAGCCGGCTGATTAAATAAAAAGAAAGGAACAGATTCCTCCGTCCACAAAATACTTTATGGAATAAAAGTGGGCGGAGCTCCAGAGTTCTCGCTCTTTCTGCTGCTTCTGGATCATCACAAAGTGTTTCTTCTCCAGAAAAAGAACGTTCAGTTTCTTCACTGAATTCTCCGTACTTTTATTTCATGCATAATACTTTTATATACATTTCATAATCTATTAGCACTCATTCCATCTGCAGGTGAGAGGCGGCGCCCGCTGATTTATGTTATTAATAATCATAAGAACATTCGTCCCAAAGAGAAAACACCTGAAGAACATTCGATTTTTCCCCATCCTCCCACCCGCTGGATCCCTCGTACAGAACGAATGTACATGGAGTAGTGCTGGACGAATAGTTCTGGAGATTCTTTTATAAATAGACCCCAAAGTGTCACCTCCATTCCCTTACCTTGCAATCCCAAATTTTTGGCCATTCGCAGCACGGGAGTTTTGAGGTGGTCTCCATTATGAGGCTCTCGCTGGGTTCTGCTGGGACTGTCAGATCTCCGGAATCCATCGACTTCTTCTACAGAATAAAACACAGATTTATCATTCGGTGATGACAAGGACCGGGCAGGACCGGCTTTTCTTCTACAATGGGAATCAACACTTTTAGAGCAAAACTGCATTTTATTACAGAGCAAAACCTCCTTCCCCTCCCCCCTCCAGGGATACATATAGTCGATTGTTATGTTATATAGAATGATGTCCCTGTCACCTGCGTGGCACAGAGATCACCGCACACACATGGGCGGGTCTGATGACAGGACGGGAGGGCTCGGGGTCATAGGAAGTAATAGCCGGTATGCCAAGACCCCGCCTCCAGTATGGCCCATGTACCCGCCTTCAGGGGGCGCAATGGACACATTGAGGGGAATCTACTAAGAGTGGAGAAGCCAAAATCCAGAACAACCAATCAAATTCTAGCTTTTAGTTTTAAAGCTAAACTGAACAAGCTGAAGCTAGAGGCTGATTGGTTACAAAACGCCTTAATAGCAATTTGAAAGCACCACAAAACGGGTCTTTGTTTGTGTTTTTAAGGTCCCGTTGTCATGGGACCTAAAAAAAAAGGCACGCTGGCGCCCAAAAAGCGCTGGTAAAATGTTGCTAAAAGAGCACGGCAAATACGACCGGCGCTTTAGCAGTGTTTTAGCGGCGCTTCAGTGTGAAAGTAGCCTTAGTATGGTTCAGGAGTGGGGGAGCCGCGCTCACTTGTCCCCTCCCTTTCCTGACCTGCATGCTCGGATAAGGGTCTGGTATGGATTTTAGGGGGGCCCCACACCATTTTTTTTTTTTTTGGCATGAGGGTTCCCCTTAAAATCCATTCAAGACCAAAAGGGCCTGGCATGGACTGGGAAGGGGGACCTCCACACTGTTTGTTTTTTTTTGTATTGGCTTGCAACCACGAGTCAATTTATATGTAATTTTGTTTTTCTTTAGAAATGTCAGTTTTGCTGCAGCAGGTTCTATACATAGACAGAGCAAACTTCTTTCCTGCAACCTCGTCCCATCACATCACAAACTGTCCCCACTCAACACATTGAATTTGAATATTACTTCATCGGGAGCGATGGGATTGGAGGAGGGGGTGGATGCACAACACAATCTCCCCTACTCCAATCACAGAACGCCTTGCCTTTGCTGAAAATAATCCAAGATGTTTACTGAATGGAGGAGCTGGAGTGCGAGTGATCGGCCGTGGTCTGAGTGCTCTCAGATGTTTAGAACTTGCTGCACTGTACGGGGGGTGAGTTGCACATAACACCGCCGTCTGGACACACGGAACACACTCGCTTAGTGTGGTTGTATTTTAACAATAGATGGGTCAAATTATCAGCTTTAAACACCTCTAGAAGATGGCTAATTGGCCCTTTTATGGCCAATTACTTACATATAACCTTCAAAATGGGGACTTTTGATTTTTCATGTTCAGGTCCCATAGACTTTAATAGGGTTTGCAGCTCTAGCTGATCTTATTCCCTGTTTGGGAGTTCTGGTGGGAACCGAACTGGGGGGGTGTTCGGCCATCACTAATGATGACAAGTTAGGAGAGTATTTCTGCCCCCTCTGAGGGGGAGGGGGCAGAATTTCCTGATGTCCCCCCCAGGAATAACACATAGAACCCCCGATTACCTCATCATCGGCGGTGATGTTATGGGATGGAAGCCTGGAAATTGGATCCATTCTTGGACAGAGCTGTGGAGAGGGAAGAGATGATCGGTATTAGTAAAGTGACGGATCAGTCAGAAGATGGCGGCAGACGACCCCACAGACATGACGGGTCTCATTATAGAAAATGTGTACAGATATTCGTCCTGAGAAACTTCATGTACATTCGTTCTGGGAGAATTAACCAACTGTTGATGGATTGATGATGATGATGATTCCATATGATTATTATCACCATCACCAGTCTATGGGATTATTATCCTGTGGCTCATCTATCTAATTGTAATCCAATAAAGATGGCCAAAGAGTGTGGTCTGGACATGGCCGAGTGAAGACGTGTGCTTGAGGAGCTCCCGGTCCGACCCGTCCTTAACCAGCTTTTATTCAGCATATACCTTCTCGGTACACCTGGCATGTACTCCGCTGGGAAGCGGAGAGGAAAGCAGAGGAAGAGGGAATCCCCCAAACCGCACAGGAATACTGATATACAGCAGTACCTTTTAAACAACCAGGGAGCCTCCCCGATCACCAAGATGGCGGACGCCACGAGGCCTGGTCCTTCTGCTGAACGGCCGCGGGCCCCCTCTACCTCTCTATCGGGACCAGATAGTCTGGATGTGGACTGTAACATCCCGGAGGTGTTCCGACTGGGAACCGCAGCACAGTCACAGCAATCTCCCACGCCACTGATCCTACAAGCTGACGCTGAGTTGAGAGCCCTGCTACAGGCTCTCCCAACCCGTTCAGACATAGAAGCTATAGTCAGCAGAATGGAAGCAACTCACCGTAAGGAGATAGCTGTAGTGAGACAAGAAGTGCGATCACTATCGGAGCGAGTGGAGACTGGAGAAGCCTCAGTGACGGCAATGGAACGGCGGATATCGGCGGTAGAGGCAGCACAAACATCCCAGGCTGAGACTATTCTCACTCAACAACTTCATATGGAAGAAATCGAGGACCGCAGCAGGCGCAACAATCTACGCCTGAGGGGCCTGCCGGAAGCCACTGGATCGGAAGACCTGGCAGCATCTGCCCTCGCCATCTTCAGAGATCTGACAGGAACCTCATTCCCTCCTAACCTGTCCTTCGATCGAATTCACAGAGCACTCAGGGATGTCATCTGTCGAATCCACCAGTACTCACACAAGGAGCTAATACTCCGTACAGCATGGGAGAAAGGAGAACTGGAATTCGACGGCGCGGCTGTGCGTATCATGCCGGACTTATCTAGAGCAACACTACAGCGGAGGGCCCTGTTGAAACCAGTACTGGAGGCTGCCAGGCACAGCGGTCTCACATACCGATGGGGCTTCCCTATTTCGGTCACATTCAAGAAAGCCCAACACTCTTTTACTCTCCGGACCCCTGCAGATCTCCCTGCTCTATTCTCCTTCATGGACATAGAACCCATCGAAACACCTGACTGGCTGCAGCTGCTACAGCGCTCCAATCCCCGTTCCGGAATGTTGGGCATAAGAAGAGCCAGATTACCCAGACCACAGAGGAGCCAGCGCAGATCTCGTCCCAACCCTGCAGAAGCACCAAGAGAGGACTGAGCGGTACCTGTATTGCGTTGAGATACCAAAGACCAGCTTCCCCCCTGATGTTCCACTTCCCCTGTTTGTGTTTTGATAGATATTGTGAGCACCCCCCCCCCCCCCCCGGATGGTCACTCTTTAACAGGATGATAAATCATCGTTACCTCCTGGGAATCCCCCTCACGGTTTGAATGGCCCCCGTCCCCCCCCCTGACTGTGGTGTTCGTTGTCACCAGCCATGGGGAAGCATTAACAACTGGCGGGGAGAGAGAAAGGGGGAACCCGCTGTGTGGAATCTTCACATAGGCGGAGATGTATCGGAGTGCCCTCTGCATCTCTGCCCGTACGGGTACTCATGCTATTGAAGCGATCTGTGGAGAATTCCGGGGGGAGGGGCAGCGTGCAGTGAGGGGGGAGGCCATCTCCCCATACTCGCTGTGCGTGCTAGGGGAGAGCTTACACATCTCCTTTGAGTGGTCTTCCATCCCCTCGCCCCATCCAAACTATCTCCAACCAAAGCCTACTGTCACAGGACTTGAACACACTTTTTTTATACAGAAAGGCTAAGGAGACACCCTGGTAGTCACTCAGGAGACCTTGGAACATAATCTGGGGACACCAAATGTTTCAGCTTCTCCTGCCATGCTGAGGACACAAGGAATAGGTGCTCAACCCAGCGGACTAGATTAAAGGAACTTCACAGTTAGCTACTATATGTGCTTATCTAACACTGGGAGCTGAAGATATGTGGGGTGAACCGACCTGTGGGATTATGCTGTGATATACTGAAGCTACTGCGGTTGTATAGTCTAGAGAATACCCACTGCTGAAAGCTAAGATTTGAACAGTATTGGCTGGAATAAGCCATGCCCGTAATGCCATCAATATAACCGGGGGACCCTAGGGGATTTGCGGGGGAGGGGGTGAGGGGGAGGGAGTCGTCCGGAGGTGGGGGGGGGAGGGGGAGCACGGCTGTGGTCCCTACTGTTAATTTCCGGGTTTGTTATAGCACAAACGGACGGGGGATAAGTAATTACCTGGGTCCAAATGGATCTCTTAGTATGTTTCTTTTGTCCCCCTTTTGGGGGAGGGGGGGGGGGTTTGGTTTTTTCCTCTCATTATAAGCATTTAAGTTGTTACAGAGTTAATCATTAATCTACGTTATCAAGCTGGGGGGCGTGGAGTGGATCGGGAGACTCCCTCTCGGTCAGCTCTTACCTCTTCCCAATTAGGACGGAGCATCTCCCTGGAGTTAACAGGGACATGCTTCCTAGCAAATAAGTTTATTTGCATTTAGGTATACGACAGTCAGATTCAACTGTCAGTTATCTGTCTTTTTGGACGGTTACATACTCATCTCTTCTATCTTTCCTTTCTCTCTCTTTCTCTCTTTTTCTTTCTCTCTTCTATCCTACCCTCTATCCAACCCTTACTGACATCTATTTACTCCTCTCCCCTTTAACTCCCCCCCTCCCCCTCTCTTCAACCCACTCTCTTTACTAACACCCCTGGACCCGGGCGGCAATGGACACCATTACCATTCTCTCACTGAACACAAAGGGTTTAAATGTACCAGAAAAGAGACGCATGCTACTACATGACCTTAAAAGAGCGCATGCAGACATAGCGTTCCTTCAGGAAACGCACTTTAAGACCGGTAACCCACCATGCCTTAAAAATCGGTACTTCCCACATTGCTATCATGCCACTAATGTAGCAGCCAAATCTAAGGGAGTATCCATACTACTATCGGGAGTGGTGCCCTGGACATGTAGTGACACTTTGGTGGACACTGAAGGCCGCTATGTATTCATTAAGAGCTGGATAGGAGACAAGAAGGTCACGTTGGTCAACATATACGCCCCTAATGACCGACAGGATACCTTCCTGCACCGTATACTGACGTTACTGGCAGAATTCAGAGAGGGTCAACTGATCCTGGGGGGTGACCTTAACATACCCCTAGTCCCTACGGTAGACACTTCCTCGGGCGCCTCATCCATACGCAAGAGCACACACAAACGCATAATACGAGATCTTCACGGTGCCCAACTATTGGACATCTGGAGATTACACCACTCAGGCGACAGAGACTACACTTTTTACTCGTCCCCGCATAAAGTGTATTCGAGAATAGATTATTTCTTTGTCCCACACAGCCAACTAGAAGCTGTCCACTATGTGGAAATAGGCAATATTACATGGTCGGATCATGCGCCTATAACTCTGCGTTATAGCCTGACATCCACTCTGAACATTAGATCCAAATTTTGGAGACTAAATGAAAGCTTACTCCAGACACCAGAAGTAATGAAGGACGTCACAAATGAGTTGAAATGCTACTTTCAAACTAATGACACTGAAGACTGTGACCCTGGTATCTTATGGGAGGCCCACAAAACTGTGATAAGGGGGGTATTAATTAAGCATGGCGCTCGCATTAAAAGAGAAAGGGAGCAACAACTACTTCTACTCCTTCGTAAAATCCATGTAATTGAAACACAACACAAACAAACCCCAGTTTCCTCATTAGAAGCAGAACTACTCTCCCTCAGAAAGCAGGCAGTAGACCTACTACACTATAGAGCCAAAGCGGCACTACAAGTATGTAGAAAATTCTCCTACGAATCAGGGAATAAGTGCGGGAAACTACTAGCCAAAGCAGTTAGAAGTCATAAATTAACCACATATATCCCCCATATCACAGCTCCATCGGGACAGAAAAAGACCACACCAACCCAGATAGCGAAGGAATTCAGGGACTACTACTCATCCCTATACAACCTCCCAGTACGACCCCCGAACAACGCGACGATAGATGATTACATATCGACAGCTCAAATACCCCACATCTCGACGACAACAAGTACAGACTTGGAAAACCCCATTACCGTGGAGGAATTACAGCGAGCGGTAGGTGGGATGAAACCCGGCAAAGCTCCGGGCCCTGATGGGTTCACCCTACAATACTACCAAACCCTCCTGCCGCTCCTGGCTCCTCATATAGTTCGGATGTTTAACTGCCTGGGAGAGGGAACCCCCTTACCCAGAGACACCCTGAGGGCACACATCTCCCTGATACCGAAAGAAGGTAAAGATGCGTCGGCATGTGGAAGTTATAGACCTATATCCCTGTTGAACGTAGATCTCAAACTCTTTGCGAAGATCCTGGCCAATAGACTAACCCAACACATACCGGAATTAGTACATGCAGATCAAGTGGGGTTTGTCCCTGGCCGAGAGGCGAGGGACAACACTACTAAGGTGCTTAATCTCATTCATATAGTCTCGACTACTAAAACCCCATGCGTCTTCCTTAGTACAGACGCGGAGAAGGCGTTTGATCGGGTTGGTTGGATTTTTATGTCTTCAGTTCTCAAAAAGTTCGGCCTGGGGCGTAAGATGCTACAATGGATCCTCAGTCTATATTCCAACCCCACCGCCCAGGTCAAAGCCAACGGAATACTATCAGACTCATTCCCTATATCGAATGGTACCAGACAGGGTTGCCCGCTCTCTCCCCTCCTGTTTGCCCTGGCCCTGGAACCCTTTCTATGCACTATACGAGCTAACCCGGATATTTCGGGCGTGACAGTGGGGGACTCCCAATACAAGATCTCAGCATACGCTGATGATCTGATGTTTTCCCTAACCAACCCGGTAGTGTCCATACCAAATCTACTCAGGGAATTTGATAGATATGGAAGTTTATCCAACCTAAAAATCAATTTCGATAAATCAGAGGCAATGGGGATTAATATCACACCGCCTAGATTAGGCTCTCTAAAATCACAGTTTAGATTTAAATGGTCCGACGCTTCCCTCAGATATCTAGGAACCCAGATCCCTAATGACCTAAAGCACACCTTCAGACTCAACTTCCCACCACTACTAACTAAAACTCGCGTACTTCTGGAAGGGTGGAACAAGGGCCTACACTCCTGGTTCGGCAGGTGCAATCTCCTAAAAATGTCTATACTACCGAAATTTTTATATTTATTTCAGGCACTGCCGATCAAGATTCCACCCCAATATTTTAAGCAAATACACTCCCTTTTTATTAAATTTGTCTGGGCGAATTCAAAACCTAGGCTGCGCAGGAGTTATCTGACATTACCCAAACAATTTGGTGGACTAGCTCTTCCAGACCTGCGGAACTACTACCGGGCAGTTCACCTAGGTAGAATAATAGACTGGAACAGACATGGTCAAAACAAGCTCTGGACACAATTGGAACAGGCTCAGTCCGCAATTCCCTTGAAAGGAGCGGTGTGGTGCTTTGACCAGCTCCCAACAGAATTGAAGTCACACCTGGTAATAGGCACAACCCTTAGAATAGGCGCATCTATCCTCTCTACTACCTCCATCTCCTCTAGAGACTCTCCTCTTTACCCGATATTGGGAAACCCTTCTTTCCTCCCTGGTTTAGAACAATCAGAGTACAAGACACTTACAGCGTCCGGCAGGGACCGAGCATCACATTTTTTGATTGAAAACCAATGGCCCTCCATCTCAAACCTTACTGATGTGGAGGGACAATTCCAACTGCCGTTCTGGAAAGCAATTAGAATACACCATTTCTTACACTCGATCCCTAACCCAGCACAATTTAACCGAGACTTGACGACCTTTGAAGAGTACTGTGCAGACGAGGGAACATTGTCTCGGGTACTATCTAAAACATATGAATTACTCAATTCCCCTATTGAACAACCCGACCTAGCATTTATACAGCAATGGGAAACAGATTTACAATGCAAATTTAGTAACACGCAAATTCAAACGATTATCAGATTTTCCCTAAAAACATCCATCTGCACAAAAATACAAGAACTCAATTATAAGATCCTGACCAGATGGTACTACACGCCTCAAAGGCTACATACGTACTTCCCTAACACTACAGACAGATGTTGGAGATGTCAGACAGACACTGGGACGCTCCTCCACATTTTCTGGTCTTGCCCTCTGCTTCAGCATTTCTGGACAACAGTCCGGACGATCGCCCAAAAATTTACAGATCACGTGATAAGCGATGACCCAGCTTTCATGCTACTCCATGCCACCTCAATGCCCGCACGGAGATACAAAAGATCCATAATTAGACACCTACTGGATGCGGCTAAATATTGCATCCCACTTATGTGGAAGAAAGGCACACCGCCGACTGTTGGGTTATGGCTACGCAGAGTGGAGGAGATCAGGAGGTTGGAGGACTTAGTCCTGACGGCACATAACAAACAAGAACAACATTCCAAGACATGGAGGCTCTGGATGATGTTTATATCCTCTGATGAAGGGATGGCGCTACTTGCCACATGAATAATAAAACTCCACAGATCTGAGGATGGCGTGTCCTGTCGCCCGGGCCCAAAACTCCCTCCCCCTTCCCCTCTCCCTAACTCTTCCCCTCATTTCCTTCTCTGACTCCCTTTTTCCCCTTTCCTTTTTCTCTCCTACCTCACTGGAACTTCTACACTCTTTTCATTTTCTTTTTCTTTTCTAATCACCATGCTTTAGCTCGCCTTGCCTCTCCCTCAACATATCTCTCATATATGGTTATATGTTCTTTTGTCACTCAGGGAATGGGCAGTAGAAACAGATATACAACCACAAAGACGTGGTGAGACCTACTGTCCAGTACACCGTTTTATTTTGTAGATGGAAAGTATGGAAGACGTCGATTCCATTTTGATTATAGCTGGTACAGATATTAAGGTTACTATTGTCGCATCTCACTAACTGTGAATACCAGTTGTTAAGGCTGACACTATACGGCAGTATATGTCGCTTCCATCCTCTTATTTATTTGTGTTTTGCCTTGTCTTTTTGGGTGGGTCTTATTCTTTGTCTTTGTATTTTTTTCTTTTTTTTTGTGTTTTGTTTTGTTCTCTGAAAACAATAAAATTTATATTTGAAAAAAAAAGATGGCCAAAGATCGGTCGTGTTTTTTTGATTGGCCAACCAGCTAATTAAAAAATAAGAAAGGAACAGATTCCTCCGTCCACAAAATACTTTATCGAATAAAAGTGGGCGGAGCTCCAGAGTTCTCGCTCTTTCTGCTGCTTCTGGATCATCACAAAGTGTTTCTTCTCCAGAAAAAGAACGTTCAGTTTCTTCCCTGAATTCTCCGTACTTTTATGTCATGCATAATACTTTTATATACATTTCATAATCTATTAGCGCTCATTCCATCTGCAGGTGAGAGGCGGCGCCCGCTGATTTATGTTATTAATAATCATAAGAACATTCGTCCCAAAGAGAAGACACTTGAAGAACATTCGATTTTTTCCCCATCCTCCCACCCGCTGGATCCCTCGTACAGAACGAATGTACATGGAGTAGTGCTGGACGAATAGTTCTGGAGATTCTTTTATAAATAGACCCCAAAGTGTCACCTCCATTCCCGTACCTTGCAAGGCCCCATTATTGGCCATCGGCAGCACGGGAGTTTTGAGGTGATCTCCATTATGAGGTTCTCGATGGGTCCTGCTGGGATAGTCAGATCCTTGGAATCCATCGACTTCTTCTACAGAATAAAACACAGATTTATCATTCGGTGATGACAAGGACCGGGCAGGACCGGCTTTTCTTCTACAATGGGAATCAACACTTGTTAAGCAAAACTCCATTCTATTACAGAGCAAAACCTCCATCCCCTCCCCCCCTCCAGGGATACATATAGTCGATCGTTATTTTATGCAGAATGATGTTCCTGTCACCTGTGCGGCACAGACCGCACACACATGGGTGGGTCTAATGACAGGACGGGAGGGCTCGGGGTCATAGGGAGTAATGATCAGTATGCCAAGACCCCGCCTCCAGTATGGCCCATGTACCCGCCTCCAGGGGGCGCAATGGACACATTGAGGGAAATCTACTAATGCCCCGTACACACGGTCGGATTTTCCAACTGAAAATGTGTGATAGGACCTTGTTGTCGGAAATTCCGACCATGTGTAGGCTCCATCACACATTTTCCATCGGATTTTCCGACCCACAAAGTTTGAGAGCAGGATATAAAATTTTCCGACAACAAAATCCATTGTCGGAAATTCTGATTGTGTGTACACAAATCCGACGGACAAAGTGCCATGCATGCTCAGAATAAATAAAGAGATGAAAGCTATTGGCCACTGCCCCGTTTATAGTCCCGACGTACGTGTTTTACGTCACCGCGTTTAGAGCGATCGGATTTTCCGACAACTTTGTGTGACCGTGTGTATGCAAGACAAGTTTGAGCCAACATCCATCGGAAAAAATCCTGGGATTTTGTTGTCGGAATGTCCAAACAAAGTCCGACCGTGTGTACGGGGCATAACAGAGGAGCAGCCAAAATCCAGAACAACCAATCAACTTCTAGCTTTCATTTTTAAAGCTAAACTGAACAAGCTGAAGCTAGAGGCTGATTGGTTACTATGCAGAGCGGCTCCAGATTCTGTGTGCTCCAGTCTAAGACCCCTTTCACACTGAAGGCGTTTTTCTAGCGTTTTAGCACTAGAAATAGCGCCTGTAAAGCGCCTGAAAACCGCCTCCCCATTCACTTCCCTTTATCCCATTGGGTAATAAATTTAAAAGAGCGAACAATAGTCCTGGATGGCTTAACTCCAATGTAAAAATGCATATAAAAGCAAAGGAGAAGGCCTTCAAAAAATACAAGGTTGAGGGATCATCATCAGCATTCAGACTTTATAAAGAATGCAACAAGAAATGTAAGGGTGCAATTAGGATGGCTAAGATAGAACATGAAAGACACATAGCGGAGGAGAGCAAAAAAAATCCCAAGAAATTCTTTAAGTATGTAAACAGTAAAAAAAGGAGGACAGACCATACTGGCCCCATAAAGAATGAGGAAGGACATTGGTTACAAAGGATGGGGAGATGGCGAAGGTATTGAATTTATTCTTCTCCTCAGTCTTCACGAGGGAATCGGGGGGCTTCAGTAACCAAAACTGCAGTGTTTATCCTCATGACACAACACAGGAAGCACCTCCATGGTTAACAGAGGACAGAATTAAAATTAGACTTGAGAAACTTAACATTAATAAATCACCGGGACCAGATGGCTTGCATCCGAGGGTACTTAGGGAACTCAGTCAAGTGATTGCCAGACCATTGTTCCTAATTTTTATAGACAGTCTACTGACTGGAATGGTACCAACTGATTGGAAAAAAGCCAATGTAGCACCAATATTTAAAAAGGTCCCAAAATACATTCCTGGGAATTACAGACCAGTTAGCCTAACATCAATAGTATGTAAAATCTTGGAGGTGATGATAAGGGACTATATACAAGATTTTAGTAATAAGAACGATATCATTAGCAGTAATCAGCATGGATTCATGAAGAATCGTTCTTGCCAAATCAATCTATTAACCTTCTATGAGGAGGTGAGTTGCCATCTAGATAAAGGAAGGCCCGTAGACGTGGTGTATCTGGATTTTGCAAAAGCATTTGACACAGTTCCCCATAAACGTTTACTGTACAAGATAAGGTCCATTGGCATGGACCATAGGGTGAGTACATGGATTGAAAACTGGCTAAAAGGGCGAGTTCAGAGGGTGGTGATAAATGGGGAGTACTGGGAATGGTCAGGGGTGGGTAGTGGGGTTCCCCAGGGTTCTGTGCTGGGACCAATCCTATTTAATTTGTTTATAAACGATCTGGAGGATGGGTTAAACAGTTCAATCTCTGTATTTGCGGACAATACTAAGCTAAGCAGGGCAATAACTTCTCCGCAGGATGTGGAAACCTTGCAAAAAGACCTGAACAATTGAATGGGGGAGGGGCAACTACATGGCAAATGAGGTTCAATGTAGAAAAATGTAAAATAATGCATTTGGGTGGCAAAAATCTGAATGCAATCTATAGACTGGGGGGAGAACCTCTGGGGGGATCTAGGATGGAAAAGGAATGGGGGTCCTAGTAGATGATAGGCTCAGCAATGACATGCAATGCCAAGCTGCTGCTAACAAAGCAAACAGAATATTGGCATTAAAAGGGGATCAACTCCAGAGATAAAACGATAATTCTCTCGCTCTACAAGACTCTGGTCCGGCCGCACCTGGAGTATGCTGTCCAGTTCTGGGCACCAGTCCTCAGGAAGGATGTACTGGAAATGGAGCGAGTACAAAGAAGGGCAACAAAGCTAATAAAGGGTCTGGAGGATCTTAGTTATGAGGAAAGGTTGTGAGCTCTGAACTTATTCTCTCTGGAGAAGAGACGCTTGAGAGGGGATATGATTTCAATTTACAAATACCGGACTGGTGACCCCACAATAGGGAGGAAACTTTTTCGCAGAAGAGAGTTTTAACAAGACTCGTGGCCACTCATTAAAATTAGAAGAAAAGAGGTTTAACCTTAAACTACGTAGAGGGTTCTTTACTGTAAGAGCATATAAAAATATGTGCGAGCGCTCAGGATAAAATAGAAAATACACTATTAGATAATAAATATATAAGATTAATGCTATAACTGCAGGATTATGTAATCAATGGTCCATGGCAACAGCCAGTCAATTGCAATAAACTTGTGCAGAAGGAGTAGATAAAAGCAACTGAAAATGTCTCTATATGTGGACCAGCGGTGAGGGCAAACTTTCCGAGTGAGCGAAGTCAGCTCTCTAGTAAACATGAAAAGGAACAAGAGAAAAGCACCTCTGAGTGCAGGTATTTATTTAATGACAACAATAAGTTATCCAAACTTACAGCTTAATAAGGAGAAAACCAGCTACATAAGGGGAACGGCTCCAGGATTAGCCCCGGCGTCCATGACATGGATACGGTGATGAGGATCAGAAGAGACGGCTTCGGTCCCCCGTAGGAGAGAGCAGACCGCTGTGCTGGATGGAAGTTCCGTGATCCAAGACGAGGGCGCTCGTGGGCGTGTGACGTCACTGGAGTGAAAAGAAACCACAACACGTTTCCGAGCATGCGCGAAGTACCCACTGGGCATGCGCACTCCTTTATCAAGTCTAGGGCAGACAGGAAAGACAACTGACTTATATAGCTCCGCATAGAAGGAAGAAAAACACTACAGCTGATGGGGTAAACACAATTAACTGGAACGGAGTATTGAGAATTATGTTTGAAAAACAAAAACAGAAACGAAAACAAAAAACAAAGAGCAAAAAGCCCGCTAACAAGGAAGGAGGGGGGAGGGGGGGGCCGAACTAATGATGAATATTAAAGAAAAATACAAATGAAAAATTATGTATATATATATATATATATATATATATATATATATATATATATATATATATATATATATGAAAAAATAATAATAATAAAAAATAATAATAAGAAATAATAATAACAACTAATGAAAAATAGTAAAGAAAATTATAAAAGGAAACAGTAATGTGGGGAGTATAATTACAATCAAAATGATATATATATGTGTATATATAATGAGAAAAACCCCATATATATAATAATAATAATGATGTTGTTTTTGCTGAAGGAAAACCAAAAATGATAATAATAACTAATATATATATATATATATATATATATATATATATATATATATATATATATATATATATATATATATATATATATAAAATCAAAAATATATAATATAATAATAAAGAATTAAAATTCAAGGCTCAAATGGATTATATTAATATTTGAGAGATGGGACTGTGATATCTCACTACTTGGAGATGCAATCTTATTGATGTGTAGATAAGTCAAGTAACAGTGACTACTATCTCTTTGTATACGTCTATACCCCATCACATAGGTCTATTGGCAGTTCAACATTTTCTGTCGCTGGACCCTTTGCTAAATGCTAAGCAGTCTGTATTCATATCGGAAGCCACCACCTATTGCCTAACACACAATTATTTTCATTTTGAGGAGGAATTTTTTCTGCAAACCCATGGCACTGCCATGGGCACCAATTTTGCCCCATCCTATGCGAATCTAACCATGGGGTTGTGGGAAGATCGCTTTATTTGGAATAATAATCCCTTTGCCAAACACTTAGTATTTTACGGTCCTTACATAGATGACATCATCGTCATTTGGAATGGCCCTTCCTCCTCAATTGATGGTTTTGTCTCACATTGCAACAATAATGATCTAGGTCTTTCTTTCACATCTGTACACAATGTAGACAGCCTTTCCTTTTTAGACCTTGAGCTTTTTCATGACAATACTCATATCTGTTCACGGAACTACACCAAACCCACTGCGGGGAACTCCTATTTACATTTTGATAGCTGCCATCACCCGCAGTGGGTTAATAATATCCCTAAAGGTCAGTTTTGTAGACTAAGACAAAACTGCACCAGAGATTCTGATTACATCTCTCAAAGTGTGCACCTCAGAAATAAATTTTTAGACAAGGGATATTCGGACAATTTAGTAGACCAGGCCTACACCACTTTTCTTTCTGGTAAAAAACCTAAGATCAAAAAACAGCTGGAAAATGATACTGTGCGTTTTATCACCAGATACCATGGCAAATATAAGAAAATGGAGCATATTCTCCATAAACATTGGAACATCCTAAAACAGGACCCCTTCCTTAATAATAGCCTCACCAATAAACCGAAGGTTACATATAGAAGGGCCCCAACATTAAAAAATAAGATAGCACCCAGCAAACCAAAATGCACCAAACCCAATAACTCCCTGGTTCTGATCGCTCTCACTGGCATGTATAGGTGCAATAAATCACTGTCTAAAACCTGCGCTTTCGTGAGACATGGCCAACGTAGCTTTCAACATAAAGATAAGACATACCAGTTGGAGGGATTTTACAATTGCTCTACTGAATATGTAGTTTACTGTCTGACATGCCCATGCAAATCATTATATGTCGGCCGCACTATTCGCCCATTGCGACAATGTTTTGGCAAACATCGCAGATTTATCGAGAAAGGTTGCAATGAACATAGCGTTCCTCGCCATTTTTTGGAGCATCACAATCAATCAACTGCTGGCTTACAGGTGTGGGTCCTAGAGTCGATACCCCGTAACTTGTCTGAAGCTGAACGGTTCTCCAAGTTATGCGAATGCGAGACTTTTTGGATATACACCCTCGATACTCTTGCGCCCAATGGGTTAAACAAAGAAATAGAAGTCAATACTATCATTTAGAGCCCTTGCACACTGGGGTGGGGGGCGGCGTCGGCGGTAAAACGCCGCTATTATTAGCGGCGTTTTACCGTCGGTGTGCGGCCGCTAGCGGGGCGGTTTTACCCCCCGTTAGCGGTCGAGAAAGGGTTAAATACCACCGCAAAGCACCTCTGCAGAGGCGCTTTGCCGGCGGTATAGCCGCGCCGTCCCATTGATTTCAATGGGCAGGAGCGGTAAAGGAGCGGTATACACACCGCTCCTTCACCGCTCCGAAGATGCTGCTAGCAGGACTTTTTTTACCGTCCTGCCAGCGCATCGCTCCAGTGTGCAAGCCCTCGGGGCTTGCACACTGGAATGAAAGTAGCGGCACTTTCGGGGCGGTTTGCAAGCGCTATTATTAGCGCAATAGCGCCTGCAAACCGCCCCAGTGTGCAAGGGCTCTTAACCATCCAACCATTTTTTTTCTTTTTCCCATTATAGTATGGTTCTTTTTTGCTTATATATGCGTTTTTTTTATATATTGTATTCTTTTTTCATGCATTTATTCTTCATGTATTTCTGACATATTATTATTTTTTATTTTTTCTTTAGAGATATATATCCCTATAGAATTATTTGTATTTTATATGCATAGATGTATGGTGTATTTCGTTCAGTGTATATACATTTTTATTTATCATCCCCAGTATATACAATGGTCACTAGGAGTTTCTATTACCTCCAGTTTTTTACCAACTTAGCAGCAACGTACCCTTAAATGACATATATATTTTTAATAACTAACAATTTTTTATCCCTATCCATCCACTATCCATCTCCTGATAGTAGTCACTGTTACTTGACTTATCTACACAACAATAAGATTGTATCTCCAAGTAGTGAGATATCACAGTCCCATCTCTCAAATATTAATATAACCCATTTGAGCCTTGAATTTTAATTCTTTATTATTATATTATATATTTTTGATTTTATATATATATATATATATATATATATATATATATATATATATATATATATATATATATATATATATATATATATATATTAGTTATTATTATCATTTTTGGTTTTCCTTCAGCAAAAACAACATCATTATTATTATAATATATATGGGGTTTTTCTCATTATATATACATATATATATAATTTTGATTGTAATTATACTCCCCACATTACTGTTTCCTTTTATAATTTTCTTTACCATTTTTCATTAGTTGTTATTATTATTTCTTCTTATTATTTTTTATTATCATTTTTTATTATTATTATTTTTTCATATATATATATATATATATATATATATATATATACATCATTTTTCATTTTTATTTTTCTTTAATATTCATATTAGTTCGGGCCCCCCCCCTTCCTTGTTAGCGGGCTTTTTGCTCTTTGTTTTTTGTTTTCGTTTCTGTTTTTGTTTTTCAAACATAATTCTCAATACTCCGTTCCAGTTAATTGTGTTTAACCCATGAGCTGTAGTGTTTTTCTTCCTTCTATGCGGAGCTATATAAGTCAGTTGTCTTCCCTGTCTGCCCTACACTTGATAAAGGAGTGCGCATGCATGCCCAGTGGGTACTTCGCACATGCTCGGAAAACGCGTTGTGGTTCTCTTCACTCCAGTGATGCCACACGCCCACGAGCGCCCTCGTCTTGGATCACGGAACTTCCATCCAGCACAGCAGTCTACTCTCTCCTACGGGGGACCGAAGCCGTCTCTTCTGATCCTCATCACCGTATCCATGGCATGGACGCCGGGGCTAATCCTGGAGCCGTTCCCCTTATGTAGCCGGTTTTCTCCTTATTAAGCTGTAAGTTTGGATAACTTATTGTTGTCATTAAACAAATACCTGCACTCAGAGGCGCTTTTCTTTGTTCCTTTCCATGTTTACTGTAAGAGCGGTAAGGATGTGGAATTCCCTTCCACAGGCGGTGGTCTCAGTGGGGGGCATCAATAGCTTCAAGAAACTATTAGATAATCACCTGAACGACCACAACATACAGGGATATACAATGTAATACTGACACATAATCACACACATAGGTTGGACTTGATGGACTTGTGTCTTTTTTCAACCTCACCTACTATGTAACTTCAATGTGTGCTTTCACACTGGAGCGGTGCGCTTGTGGGACGTTAGGAGAAGTCCTGCAAGCAGCATCTTTAGGGCAACTTGGGAGCACTATAAATAAAGCTCCCAAAACGACCCTGCCCATTGAAATGGTTGAAAGCGCCTTAAAAGGGATGTGAAAGCGCCGCAAAACAGGTCCTTGTTCTTTTTTTAAGATCTCGTTATCACGGGACCTAAAAAAAAAAGGCCCGCTAGCACCCAAAAAGCGCTGCTAAAATGCCACTAAAGCAGCGCAAAAACGACCGGCACTTTAGTGCTGTTTTAGTGGCGCTTCCGTGTGAAAGTAGCCTTAGTATGGTTCAGGAGGGGGGGAGGTGCACTCGCTCGTCCCCTCCCTTTCCTGACCTGCATGCTCGGATAATTGTCTGGTGTGGATTTTAGGGGGGCCCCACACCATTTTTTTTTTTTTTATTTTGGCATTAGGGTTCCCCTTAAAATCCATACCAAACCAAAAGGGCCTGGCATGGACTGGGAAGGGGGACCCCCACACTGTTTGTTTTTTTTTTGTTTTTTTTTGTATGGGCTTGCAACCAAAAGTCAATTTAAATTTTATTTTTCTTTAGAAATGTCAGTTTTGCTGCAGCAGGTTCTATACATGGTAGAGATGTGCCACTTTACAGGCAGACTAAGGGGACTCCCCGGGCACTATAGATAAAGGAATTTTTCATTTTCATTTTTTACTGTATTATTTATTAAAATCACTGCTCCTGAAAAAACAATAGTTTTTAAAAAAAAATGTTTGCTTTGATACTTGTCCCCCAGGCCAGTACCCGGGCACCTTCTATGGCCAATTACTTGCAAATAACCTTCAAAATGGGGACTTTTGATTTTTTCATGTTCAGGTCCCATAGACTTTAATAGGGTTTGCTGCTCAGGCTAAACTTTTTCCCCATTTGGGAGTTCTGGTGGGAACCGAACCGGGGAGGGGGTTGTTCGGCCCATCACTAATGACGACAGATTAGGAGAGTAAGGCCAGCCGTAGACGGAGAAAGCTTCTTTCCTGCAACCCCATTGCATCACATCAAAAACCCTCCCCACTCAACACATTGAATTTGAATATGACTTCCTCAGGAGTGATGTCTGTGCTGCCATCTGGGCAACTTTATGGCCCCAAACAAAAAAGCCTCCCCCTTCCATTCACAATGAATCCTTCAATCTCCCAACATCATCGAATACCTCCAGTGGAAAAAACCTTACAATCAATTTTTATGGCAATTGCAACTTACCCCCAACTTCATGCAAGGCACCCGGGGATTGGAGGAGGGGGTGGATGCACAACACAATCTCCCCTACTCCAATCACAGAACGCCTTGCCTTTACTGGAAATAATCTAAGATGTTTACTGAATGGAGGAGCTGGAGTGCGAGTGATCGGCCGTGGTCTGAGTGCTCTCACCGGCATCAGATGTTTAGAACTTGCTGCACTGTACGGGGGGTGAGTTGCACATAACACCGCCGTCTGGACACACGGGACACACTCGCTTAGTGTGGTTGTATTTTAACAATGGATGAGTTAAATTATCAGCTTTAAACACCTGGAGAAGACGGCTAACACCCACAAGAGTCAGTAAATGACCGCACACAAATAGATCAGCTAGAAAATAATATTACAATATGGGACAGGAAGTGAAGGGAAATCTCCTGCCAGGGGTCACACCTCCCTCAGTGTTGTACAGGAAGTAATAGGTAGGGATATATAAAGGGGTCAGTGTACTAGACAATGAAATATCACTCTGAGGGGGAGGGAGCAGAATTTCTTGATGTCCCCCCCGGGAATAACACATAGAACCCCCGATTACCTCATCATCGGCGGGGATGTCATTGACTGATTCTGTTCCTGAACCTCCTCCTGTACATTTCTGTGGAGAGGGAAGAGATGATCGGTATTAGTAAAGTGACGGATCTGTCAGAACATGGCGGCAGACGACCCCACAGACATGACGGGTCTAATTATAATTAATGTGTACAGATATTCATCCAGAGAAACGGCATGTACATTCGTTCTGGGCGAGTCAACCAACTGTTGTGAGAATGGGGCAAATCGGGTAATTTTTCAGCCCCTCGGGTCTCCCATCAATGCCTGTGAATTGAGCAGTCCTCAGACATTGTGTACAGAGCCAATCTGACAGAAGAGTACCTTAGGATCACTGAGGTTGGTCATGGAGAGACTCTTCTACCTCCTCCGGCTTCCTTCTCCATCACTGACAGGAAGGAAGCCGTCATACACAGTATAGTAATGGTGGAATACATGACGTTTGGGTCCCAACAAAAGGGTTCAGATGAATGCCTGGACAAGCAAAGTTCTGTCTGACCCAACCAATGTTCACACCAAAGACCGAGCTCATACCTAGCAAGCATCATCACCAGTCTATGGGATCATCATCATCATCACCAGTCTATGGGATCATCATCACCAGTCTTTGGGATCATCATCATCATCACCAGTCTATGGGATCATCATCATTATCACCAGTCTATGGGATCATCATCATCACCAGTCTATGGGATCACCATCATCATCACCAGTCTATGGGATCATCATCATCATTATCACCAGTCTATGGGATCATCATCACCATTCTTTGGGATCATCATCACCAGTCTTTGGGATCATCATCACCAGTCTATGGGATCATCATCACCAGTCTTTGGGATCATCATCATCATCACCAGTCTATGGGATCATCATCATTATCACCAGTCTATGGGATCATCACCATCATCACCAGTCTATGGGATCACCATCATCATCACCAGTCTATGGGATCATCATCATCATTATCACCAGTCTATGGGATCATCATCACCATTCTTTGGGATCATCATCACCAGTCTTTGGGATCATCATCACCAGTCTATGGGATCATCATCACCAGTCTTTGGGATCATCATCATCATCACCAGTCTATGGGATCATCATCACCAGTCTATGGGATCATCATCATTATCACCAGTCTATGGGATCATCATCATCACCAGTCTATGGGATCATCATCATCACCAGTCTATGGGATCACCATCGTCATCACCAGTCTATGGGATCACCATCATCATCATCAGTCTATGGGATCATCATCATCACCAGTCTATGGGATCACCATCATCATCACCAGTCTATGGGATCACCATCATCACCAGTCTATGGGATCATCATCATCATTATCACCAGTCTATGGGATCATCAGTATATATATATATATATATATATATATATATATATATATATAGTATAAATAGTATAGTGTATATATACTCTGCATTCAGTGTAGACTATATATACAGTGCAATCAGTGTACAGTATATAATACAGTGTATTGAAGTGGTGAAGGGGAACCCTATGACAGAATTAAGAAAAAAATGGCGTGCAGTGCCCCCCCCCAGTCCATACCAGGCCCTTTGGGTCTGGCATAGATCTTAAGGGGAACTCCACACCAAATAAAAAAATGTAATTTGCATTGTGTCCCCTCCCCCAAAATCCATACCAGACCCTTTTCCGAGTTAGCAACCTGGCAGACCAGGATAGGGGGGAGCAAGCGAGCACCCCCCCTCCTGAACCCCTCCTGAACCATACCAGGCCGCTTGCCCTCAACATGGGGAGGGTGTTTTGGATCCCATGTTGATGTGGACAAGGGCCCTATCCCCACAACCCTTGCCCGGTGGTTGTGGGGGTCTGCGGGCAGGGGCTTATCGGAATCTGGAAGCCCCCTTTAACAAAGGGGTCCCCAGTCCTGGCCAACCCTATGTGAATGGGTATCGGGTACATTGTACCCCTACCCATTCACCAAAAAAAGTGCCAAAAAGTAAATACCACAATACACAGTTTTGGACAATTCCTTTATTAAAAAAGAAAAAAAATGTGTCCCGCGATGTCCATCCATCTTCAATCCTGGCGCCCGACGGACCCGAAAAATAGAAAAAAAAGAAAAATCCAGTTACGTCAGCGTGTGGACCCGCCCTTGTCTATATAACGGCTGTCACAGCGAAAAGACAGCATTCCGCGGGAGCCCTCCCATGGAGGTGGGGTATTTTCCTTTTTTTTTTTTTGGTCCGCAGGCGCCGTGATTGAAGATGGGTGGACATCGCGGGACACCTTTTTTTTTTTTTAATAAAGGAATTGTCAAAAAATGTTTTATATGTGGTTTTTACTTTTTGACACTTTTTTTGGTGAATAGGTAGGGGTACCATGTACCAGATTCACATAGGGGGGCGGGATCTGGGTGGACCCTTGTTGAAGGGGGCTTCCAGATTCCGATAAGACCCCCGCCCGCAGACTCCGACAACCAATGGCCAGGGTTGTGGGGACGAGGCCTTTGTCCCCATCAGCATGGGGAGAAGGTGCTTTGGGGTCCCTGATGATAGTCCCATAGACTGGTGATGATGATTTCATAGATTGATGATGATGATTCCATATGATTATTATCACCATCACCAGTCTATTATTATCCTGTGGCTCATCTATCTAATTGTAATCCAATAAAGATGGCCAAAGATCGGTCGTGTTTTTTTTGATCGGCCAGCCGGCTGATTAAAAAAAAGAAAGGAACAGATTCCTCCGTCCATAAAATACTTTATGGAATAAAAGTGGGCGGAGCTCCAGAGTTCTCGCTCTTTCTGCTGCTTCTGGATCATCACAAAGTGTTTCTTCTGCAGAAAAAGAACGTTCAGTTTCTTCACTGAATTCTCCGTACTTTTATTTTATGCATAATACTTTTATATACATTTCATAATCTATTAGCGCTCAATCCATCTGCAGGTGAGAGGCGGCGCCCGCTGATTTATGCTATTAATAATCATAAGAACATTAGTCCCAAAGAGAAAACACCTGAAGAACGTTCGATTTTTCCCCATCCTCCCACCCGCTGGATCCCTCCTACAGAACGAATGTACATGGAGTAGTGCTGGACGAATAGTTCTGGAGATTCTTTTATAAATAGACCCCAAAGTGTCACCTCCATTCCCGTACCTTGCAAGGGGGCCTTAATGGCCATCGGCAGCACGGGAGTTTTGTGGTGGTCTCCATTATGGGGATCTCGCTGGGTTCTGCTGGGACTGTCAGATCTCCAGAATCCATCGACTTCTTCTACAGAATAAAACACAGATTTATCATTCGGTGATGACAAGGACCGGGCAGGACCGGCTTTTCTTCTACAATGGGAATCAACACTTTTAAATCAAAACTGCATTTTATTACAGAGCAAAACCTCCATCCCCTCCCCCCCCTCCAGGGATACATATAGTCGATCGTTATTTTATATAGAAGGATGTCCCTGTCACCTGCGCGGCACAGAGACCACCGCACACACATGGGCGGGTCTGATGACAGGACGGGAGGGCTCGGGGTCATAGGAAGTAATGATCAGTATGCCAAGACCCCGCCTCCAGTATGGCCCATGTACCCGCCTCCGGGGGGTGCAATGGACACATTGAGGGGAATCTCATGAGAGGGGATATGATCTCCATGTATAAATACATAAGGGGGGATATGATCTCCATGTATAAATACATAAGGGGGGATATGATCTCCATGTATAAATACATAAGGGGGATATGATCTCCATGTATAAATACATAAGGGGGATATGATCTCCATGTATAAATACATAAGGGGGGATATGATCTCCGTGTATAAATACATAAGGGGGGATATGATCTCCATGTATAAATACATAAGGGGGGATATGATCTCCATGTATAAATACATAAGGGGGATATGATCTCCATGTATAAATACATAAGGGGGGATATGATCTCCATGTATAAATATATAAGGGGGGATATGATCTCCATGTATAAATACATAAGGGGGATATGATCTCCATGTATAAATATATAAGGGGGGATATGATCTCCATGTATAAATATATAAG
Source organism: Aquarana catesbeiana (assembly GCF_042186555.1). Classification (NCBI taxonomy): domain Eukaryota; kingdom Metazoa; phylum Chordata; class Amphibia; order Anura; family Ranidae; genus Aquarana; species Aquarana catesbeiana. The sequence goes on along the minus strand of NC_133328.1, from coordinate 650,128,261 downwards.
GGGGGATATGATCTCCATGTATAAATACATAAGGGGGATATGATCTCCATGTATAAATACATAAGGGGGGATATGATCTCCATGTATAAATACATAAGGGGGATATGATCTCCATGTATAAATACATAAGGGGGGATATGATCTCCATGTATAAATACATAAAGGGGGATATGATCACCATGTATAAATATATAAGGGGGGATGTGGGGGATGTCTCTTGCTGGATATGGGGGATGTCTCTTGCTGGATATGGGGGATGTCTCTTTGCTGGATATGGGGGATGTCTCTTTGCTGGATATGAGGGATGTCTCTTTGCTGGATATGGGGGATGTCTCTTTGCTGGATATGGGGAATGTCTCTTTGCTGGATATGGGGGATGTCTCTTTGCCAGATATGGGGGATGTCTCTGCTGGATATGGGGGATGTCTCTTGCCAGATATGGGGGATGTCTCTACTGGATATGGGGGATGTCTCTTGCTGGATATCAGTGATGTCTTTTTGCTGAATATGGGGGATGTCTCTTTGCTGAATATGGGGAATGTATCTTTGCTGGATATGGGGGATGTCTCTTGCTGGATTTGGGGGATTGCTCTTTTTCTGGATATAGGGGATGTCTCTGCTGGATATGGGGGATGTCTCTTTGCTGGATATGGGGGATGTCTCTTTGCTGGACATTGGGGGTGTCTCTTGCTGGATATGGGGTATGTCTCTTTGCTGGATTTGGAAGATGTCTCTTGCTGGATATGGGGGATGTCTCTTGCTGGATATGGGGGATGTCTCTTTGCTGGATATGGGGGCTGTCTCTTTGCTGGGTATGGGGGATGTCTCTTTGCTGGATATTAGGGATGTCTCTGCTGGATATGGGGGCTGTCTCTTTGCTGGATATGGGGGGATGTCTCTTTGCTGGATATGAGGGATGTCTCTGCTGGATATGGGGAATGTCTCTCGCTGGATATCAGGGATGTCTCTTTGCTGAATATGGGGGATGTCTCTTTGCTGAATATGGGGAATGTATCTTTGCTGGATATGGGGGAGGTCTCCTTGCTGGATATGGGGGATGTCTCTTTGCTGGATGTGGGGGATGTCTTTTGCTGGATATGGGGGATGTCTCTTTGCTGGATATGGGGAATGTCTCTTTGCTGGATATGGGGGATGTCTTTTTGCCGGATATGGGGGATGTCTCTGCTGGATATGGGGGATGTCTCTTGCTGGATATGGGGGATGTCTCTTTGCTGAATATGGGGATGTCTCTTTGCTGGATATGGGGGATGTCTCTTTGCTGGATATGGGGGATGTCTCTTTGCTGGATTTGGGGAATTGCTCTTTTTCTGGATATGGGGGATGTCTCTGCTGGATATGGGGGATGTCACTTTGCTGGACATTGGGGATGTCTCTTGCTGGATATGGAGGATGTCTCTTTGCTGGATATGGAAGATGTCTCTTGCTGGATATGGGGGATGTCTCTTGCTGGATATGGGGGATGTCTCTTTGCTGGATATGGGGGCTGTCTCTTTGCTGGATATGGGGGATGTCTCTTTGCTGGATATTAGGGATGTCTCTGCTGGATATTGAGGATGTCTCTTTGCTGGATATGGGGGATGTCTCTTTGCTGGATATGAGGAATGTCTCTGCTGGATATGGGGAATGTCTCTCGCTGGATATCAGGGATGTCTCTTTGCTGAATATGGGGGATGTCTCTTTGCTGAATATGGGGAATGTATCTTTGCTGGATATGGGGGAGGTCTCCTTGCTGGATATGGGGGATGTCTCTTTGCTGGATGTGGGGGATGTCTCTTGCTGGATATGGGGGATGTCTCTTTGCTGGATATGGGGAATGTCTCTTTGCTGGATATGGGGGATGTCACTTTGCTAGATATGGGGGATGTCTCTTTGCCAAATATGGGGGATGTCTCTGCTGGATATGGGGGATGTCTCTTGACAGATATGGGGGATGTCTCTGCTGGATATGGGGGATGTCTCTTGCTGGATATCAGGGATGTCTCTTTGCTGAATATGGGGGATGTCTCTTTGCTGAATATGGGGAATGTATCTTTGCTGGACATGGGGGATGTCTCTTGCTGGATTTGGGGGATTGCTCTTTTTTTGGATATGGGGGATGTCTCTGCTGGATATGGGGGATGTCTCTTTGCTGGATATGGGGGATGTCTCTTTGCTGGACATTGGGGATGTCTCTTGCTGGATATGGGGGATGTCTCTTTGCTGGATATGGGGGATGTCTCTTGCTGGATATGGGGGATGTCTCTTTGCTGGATATGGGGGATGTCTCTTGCTGGATATCAGGGATGTCTCTTTGCTGAATATGGGGGATGTCTCTTTGCTGAATATGGGGAATGTATCTTTGCTGGATATGGGGGATGTCTCCTTGCTGGATATGGGGGATGTCTCTTTGCTGGATATGGGGGATGTCTCTTTGCTGGATTTGGGGAATTGCTCTTTTTCTGGATATGGGGGATGTCTCTGCTGGATATGGGGGATGTCTCTTTGCTGGATATGGGGGATGTCACTTTGCTGGACATTGGGGATGTCTCTTTGCTGGATATGGAAGATGTCTCTTGCTGGATGTCACGGGCATGGCCAGAGCGGAGGCTGTTGGAGAGGACTGTGTGCAAGCCTGTTGCCCACCGATTATGGGCCCTAGCATTTGAGGTGAATGAGAAATCCAGTCTGAACTGTATTAATCGGACTCAGTCATGTATATATTGTATGGGGACTCCTTACTGTATATTTGTGTCCCTGAAGAGGGAGGGGGGATTCCTCCAGCAGCCCCCTGCTGATAAGACTGATTCATTCTGCTGGGACACATCCTGTGAGGAGATGCTGGTGTTATCAACATGTGTTTATGTTAATTGAGAGAGCTGATCACATTAGCCACCAGCCCTGGCTAATAGACGAATGGTCTAGGCTGAGGAGGGGGGAGATTGTTGTTTGTATTGTTAATTGTATTAATGTGTGAAGCTCGGTGCCCACAAGACTGTCATCTGGTCTGGGTACATTTTGTAGTAAATTAGGTCATGTTAATTAGGTTAGCTTTGAGTCATCCCTGCTGTATAAAGGTCTGTGAGATCTCAAAATAAAGGCAGTTCTGATGTACTCCAAGACTGGTGTTGTCTAGTTCTTGGGGTTCCTATAGCCAGATCCATTGGACTCGTGTTCCAGAACTTAGGAAGCGGTATATGACGGAAGCACTCAAGCGGAGTGTGGGGCGTTCCGTGACATTGGTGGCAAGCAGCGGGAAAGCTTCCTGAAGTCTGGGACATCCAAACTTCCATCTGGATCCAAGGTCCAGATAGCAGAAGAGGAGAGGTACAGATACCAGCCGCCATGGATGAGGAATTCAGAAGGAGGTTGCGAGAGATGCAGATACAGCACAGAGGACCAGTATCGGAGCAGGTCCTGCTGGGATGGTGTGATTCTATTCGCTGCAAACTCTGGAAGGAAGCGCTAGCCCGTGAGCAGCGACACCAGGGAAAAGTTCTCCCCTCCATCGAGGAAAGGTACTGGTCGCAGTACGGACTGCGGGTGCGGTTTTTGGGAGAAAAACCACACAAGAAGCAGACAGCTGAATTAAGCAGGCTGGTCTGGGCAGAGATGAAGCTGGATGAGAGCTACAGAGCCCTCCGGTGGCATGTATCTCAAGCATGTCCCTGGATAGCGGATGACAGCCCAACGGAAGGCTTAAGCTACGGTGGCTTGGGACTGTTGTTTGTGAAGCTGACAGGGGACCCTAACTTTGGGAGTGATTTGGAGCGGCGGGTGGATGAAATCATGGATTTCAGAGAAGGGCTACTGAACATTTCGGAAGTGCACTGGGCACAGGAAGATTTGGAGTTTCTGGCCATTCAGGAATGGGAGCTAGAGATCGCCTACAGACGGCTGCTAGACATTGCTCAGTGCCAGGGCTGGGCTCCCTTTGCCTGGGACTATCAGGAAATACCAGCTGACAACCCTGAAATCCTGGCTGAAGAGTCGGCAATGTGGCAGAGCGATAGTGTGCTTTGCCAACCTGCCCCCACAGCTATGGAGGCGGAGGTCTTATGGCGGATGCAGCAAGTGCTGACTGACCTTGATGATCCTGTTTCTGCATGGGATGATCTTGGATGGAGGAATGTGCCTGTCCAGCAGCATGCCAGAGAATCTGCAGTGGAAAATCTGGAGATTGCCATCCCCAAAACTGAAGTGCTGACAACAGGGCAGAGCTCTGCTAACCTCTGCCCAGCACTGATAACATCTTCTGGGTTCCATGGACAGGAGATGGTGAACCTCCATCCCCAGACACCAGTTGCAGAGACAGGGGATTTGATAGACTTTTCTGCTGAGGAAGAACCATCGGGTGAGCCCCCAGCAGAAGAGTTGGGATTAGGGCCAAACTTCATTGCGCTCTGCTCAGCACTGATGGCATCTTCTGAGTTCCACGGACAGGAGATGGTGAACCTCTATTCACAGACACCAGTTATAGAGGTAGAGGATTTAATAGACTTTTCTGCTGAGGAAGAACAACCTGATGAGCCTCCAGCAGAAGAGCTGCTATCAGGGCCAAAGTTCACTGTGTTCTGCCCAGCACCAACAGTGGCTTCAGCCTTCCTGAGAGAAGAGGTAGTCAGCCTTTCTCCCACAACAGTGACAGGGACATGTGATTTTCTGCCAGCAGCATCTATGAAGTTAAAACAAACTTCTCCAGCTGAAGATCTGGTAACTGAACAGAGGGTCCAAGACCTCTGTCCCACACTTTTACCAATTCCAGAGACTGGGGATTTAATAGATGTTTCTGTAGAGGAGGAACCACCTGGCAAACCCCCAGCAGAAGTGCTGGCAACCGGACAGAGGGTCCAAGACCTCTGCCCCACACCTGCAGCAATTGTGGAGGCCCAAGGTGAGGAGGTGGCAGTCTATCGCGAGCTGCAGATCAGGATCCAAGGAGAGAATGCAGTCATCACCTCACAACTGCAGCTTGATCTGGTGTCGGTTGATGGGGCTTCAGTCCCCACCTGTATACCCCAGGGATGCTGGGCAGTCGGCCCAGATCCCCAACAGCAGGATGGAGTGAGCCCAGTCCCCCTGTCTTCTCTCCAGCGGCAGAAAGGATTCCAGGGAGAAGGGCCAGTCCGGGCCTCTCCCCAGCGGCAGATATGTTCTCTGAGAGAGGCAGAGGATGGCTGGGTGAGTAATGCACTGTTTGGGATGATTTGTTTGGGGTACTGTGTGGGTACAGGCAGTAGAGGACTGGAGCTGTGGACTAACTTCGGAGTCAACCCGTCTGGGGTCTCCTCCTGTGTTAGTCTCCTGCCGAAAGGGGAGAAATGTCACGGGCATGGCCAGAGCGGAGGCTGTTGGAGAGGACTGTGTGCAAGCCTGTTGCCCACCGATTATGGGCCCTAGCATTTGAGGTGAATGAGAAATCCAGTCTGAACTGTATTAATCGGACTCAGTCATGTATATATTGTATGGGGACTCCTTACTGTATATTTGTGTCCCTGAAGAGGGAGGGGGGATTCCTCCAGCAGCCCCCTGCTGATAAGACTGATTCATTCTGCTGGGACACATCCTGTGAGGAGATGCTGGTGTTATCAACATGTGTTTATGTTAATTGAGAGAGCTGATCACATTAGCCACCAGCCCTGGCTAATAGACGAATGGTCTAGGCTGAGGAGGGGGGAGATTGTTGTTTGTATTGTTAATTGTATTAATGTGTGAAGCTCGGTGCCCACAAGACTGTCATCTGGTCTGGGTACATTTTGTAGTAAATTAGGTCATGTTAATTAGGTTAGCTTTGAGTCATCCCTGCTGTATAAAGGTCTGTGAGATCTCAAAATAAAGGCAGTTCTGATGTACTCCAAGACTGGTGTTGTCTAGTTCTTGGGGTTCCTATAGCCAGATCCATTGGACTCGTGTTCCAGAACTTAGGAAGCGGTATATGACGGAAGCACTCAAGCGGAGTGTGGGGCGTTCCGTGACACTGGATATGGGGGATGTCTCTTGCTGGATATGGGGGATGTCTCTTTGCTGGATATGGGGGCTGTCTCTTTGCTGGATATGGGGGATGTCTCTTTGCTGGATATTAGGGATGTCTCTGCTGGATATGGGGGCTGTCTTTTGCTGGATATGGGGGATGTCTCTTTGCTGGATATGAGGGATGTCTCTGCTGGATATGGGGAATGTCTCTTGCTGGATATCAGGGATGTCTCTTTGCTGAATATGGGGGATGTCTCTTTGCTGAATATGGGGAATGTATCTTTGCTGGATATGGGGGATGTCTCCTTGCTGGATATGGGGGATGTCTCTTTGCTGGATGTGGGGTTTGTCTCTTGCGGGATATGGGGGATGTCTCTTTGCTGGATATGGGGAATGTCTCTTTGCTGGATATGGGGGATGTCTTTTTGCCGGATATGGGGGATGTCTCTGCTGGATATGGGGGATGTCTCTTGCTGGATATCAGGGGTGTCTCTTTGCTGAATATGGGGAATGTATCTTTGCTGGATATGGAGGATGTCTCCTTGCTGGATATGGGGGATGTCTCTTTGCTAGATATGGGGGATGTCTCTTTGCTGGATATGGGGGATGTCTCTGCTGGATATGAGGGATGTCTCTTTGCTGGATATGGGGGATGTCTCTTTGCTGGACATTGGGGATGTCTCTTGCTGGATATGGGGGATGTCGCTTTGCTGGATATGGGGGATGTCTTTTGCTGGATATGGGGGATGTCTGTTTGTTGGATATGGAGGATGTCTCTGCTGGATATGGGGCATGTCTCTTGCTGGATATGGGGGATGTCTCTCTGCTGGATATAGTGGATATCTCTGCTGGATATGGGGGATGTCACTCTGCTGGTTATAGTGGATGTCTCTGCTGGATATGGGGGATGTCTCTTTGCTGGATGTGGGGGATGTCTCATCGCTGGATATGGGGAATGTCTCTTTGCTGGATATGGGGAATGTCTCTTTGCTGGATATGGGGGATATCTCTTTGCTGGATGTGGGGGATGTCTTTTGCTGGATATGGGGGATGTCTCTTTGCTGGATATGGGGAATGTCTCTTTGCTGGATATGGGGGATGTCTTTTTGCCGGATATGGGGGATGTCTCTGCTGGATATGGGGGATGTCTCTTGCTGGATATGGGGGATGTCTCTTTGCTGAATATGGGGATGTCTCTTTGCTGGATATGGGGGATGTCTCTTTGCTGGATATGGGGGATGTCTCTTTGCTGGATTTGGGGAATTGCTCTTTTTCTGGATATGGGGGATGTCTCTGCTGGATATGGGGGATGTCACTTTGCTGGACATTGGGGATGTCTCTTGCTGGATATGGGGGATGTCTCTTTGCTGGATATGGAAGATGTCTCTTGCTGGATATGGGGGATGTCTCTTGCTGGATATGGGGGATGTCTCTTTGCTGGATATGGGGGCTGTCTCTTTGCTGGATATGGGGGATGTCTCTTTGCTGGATATTAGGGATGTCTCTGCTGGATATTGAGGATGTCTCTTTGCTGGATATGGGGGATGTCTCTTTGCTGGATATGAGGGATGTCTCTGCTGGATATGGGGAATGTCTCTCGCTGGATATCAGGGATGTCTCTTTGCTGAATATGGGGGATGTCTCTTTGCTGAATATGGGGAATGTATCTTTGCTGGATATGGGGGATGTCTCTGCTGGATATGGGGGATGTCTCTTGCTGGATATGGGGGATGTCTCTTTGCTGAATATGGGGATGTCTCTTTGCTGGATATGGGGGATGTCTCTTTGCTGGATATGGGGGATGTCTCTTTGCTGGATTTGGGGAATTGCTCTTTTTCTGGATATGGGGGATGTCTCTGCTGGATATGGGGGATGTCACTTTGCTGGACATTGGGGATGTCTCTTGCTGGATATGGGGGATGTCTCTTTGCTGGATATGGAAGATGTCTCTTGCTGGATATGGGGGATGTCTCTTGCTGGATATGGGGGATGTCTCTTTGCTGGATATGGGGGCTGTCTCTTTGCTGGATATGGGGGATGTCTCTTTGCTGGATATTAGGGATGTCTCTGCTGGATATTGAGGATGTCTCTTTGCTGGATATGGGGGATGTCTCTTTGCTGGATATGAGGGATGTCTCTGCTGGATATGGGGAATGTCTCTCGCTGGATATCAGGGATGTCTCTTTGCTGAATATGGGGGATGTCTCTTTGCTGAATATGGGGAATGTATCTTTGCTGGATATGGGGGAGGTCTCCTTGCTGGATATGGGGGATGTCTCTTTGCTGGATGTGGGGGATGTCTCTTTACTGGATATGGGGAATGTCTCTTTGCTGGATATGGGGGATGTCGCTTTGCTAGATATGGGGGATGTCTCTTTGCCAGATATGGGGGATGTCTCTGCTGGATATGGGGGATGTCTCTTGACAGATATGGGGGATGTCTCTGCTGGATATGGGGGATGTCTCTTGCTGGATATCAGGGATGTCTCTTTGCTGAATATGGGGGATGTCTCTTTGCTGAATATGGGGAATGTATCTTTGCTGGACATGGGGGATGTCTCTTGCTGGATTTGGGGGATTGCTCTTTTTCTGGATATGGGGGATGTCTCTGCTGGATATGGGGGATGTCTCTTTGCTGGATATGGGGGATGTCTCTTTGCTGGACATTGGGGATGTCTCTTGCTGGATATGGGGGATGTCTCTTTGCTGGATATGGGGGATGTCTCTTGCTGGATATGGGGGATGTCTCTTTGCTGGATATGGGGGATGTCTCTTGCTGGATATCAGGGATGTCTCTTTGCTGAATATGGGGGATGTCTCTTTGCTGAATATGGGGAATGTATTTTTGCTGGATATGGGGGATGTCTCCTTGCTGGATATGGGGGATGTCTCTTTGCTGGATATGGGGGATGTCTCTTTGCTGGATTTGGGGAATTGCTCTTTTTCTGGATATGGGGGATGTCTCTGCTGGATATGGGGGATGTCTCTTTGCTGGATATGGGGGATGTCACTTTGCTGGACATTGGGGATGTCTCTTTGCTGGATATGGAAGATGTCTCTTGCTGGATATGGGGGATGTCTCTTGCTGGATATGGGGGATGTCTCTTGCTGGATATGGGGGATGTCTCTTTGCTGGATATGGGGGCTGTCTCTTTGCTGGATATGGGGGATGTCTCTTTGCTGGATATTAGGGATGTCTCTGCTGGATATGGGGGCTGTCTTTTGCTGGATATGGGGGATGTCTCTTTGCTGGATATGAGGGATGTCTCTGCTGGATATGGGGAATGTCTCTTGCTGGATATCAGGGATGTCTCTTTGCTGAATATGGGGGATGTCTCTTTGCTGAATATGGGGAATGTATCTTTGCTGGATATGGGGGATGTCTCCTTGCTGGATATGGGGGATGTCTCTTTGCTGGATGTGGGGGATGTCTCTTGCGGGATATGGGGGATGTCTCTTTGCTGGATATGGGGAATGTCTCTTTGCTGGATATGGGGGATGTCTTTTTGCCGGATATGGGGGATGTCTCTGCCGGATATGGGGGATGTCTCTTGCTGGATATCAGGGGTGTCTCTTTGCTGAATATGGGGAATGTATCTTTGCTGGATATGGAGGATGTCTCCTTGCTGGATATGGGGGATGTCTCTTTGCTGGATATGGGGGATGTCTCTTTGCTGGATATGGGGGATGTCTCTGCTGGATATGAGGGATGTCTCTTTGCTGGATATGGGGGATGTCTCTTTGCTGGACATTGGGGATGTCTCTTGCTGGATATGGGGGATGTCGCTTTGCTGGATATGGGGGATGTCTTTTGCTGGATATGGGGGATGTCTGTTTGTTGGATATGGAGGATGTCTCTGCTGGATATGGGGCATGTCTCTTGCTGGATATGGGGGATGTCTCTCTGCTGGATATAGTGGATATCTCTGCTGGATATGGGGGATGTCACTCTGCTGGTTATAGTGGATGTCTCTGCTGGATATGGGGGATGTCTCTTTGCTGGATGTGGGGGATGTCTCATCGCTGGATATGGGGAATGTCTCTTTGCTGGATATGGGGGATATCTCTTTGCTGGATATGGGGGATGTCTATAGCTGGATATGGAGGATGTCTCATCGCTGGATATGGGGAATGTCTCTTTGCTGGATATGGAGGATGTCTCATCGCTGGATATGGGGAATGTCTCTTTGCTGGATATGGGGGATGTCTCTTTGCTGGATGTGGGGGATGTCTATAGCTGGATATGGAGGATGTCTTATCGCTGGATATGGGGGATGTCTGTTTGCTGGATATGGGAGATGTCTATAGCTGGATATGGGGGATGTCTCTTTGCTGGATATTGGGGATGTCTCTGCTGTGTATGGGGGATATCTCTTTGCTGGGTATGGGGGATGTCTCTTTGCTGGATATGGGGGATGTCTCTTTGCTGGATATGGGGGATGTCTCGTCGCTGGATATGGGGAATGTCTCTTTGCTGGATATGGGGGAAGTCTCTTTGCTGGATATGGGGGATATCTCTTTGCTGGGTATGGGGGGATGTCTCTTTGCTGAATATGGGGGATGTCTCTTTGCTGGATATGGGGGATTTCTCATCGCTAGATATGGGGAATGTCTCCTTGCTGGATATGGGGGATGTCTCTTGCTGGATATGGGGATGTCTCTTTGCTGGATATGGGGGATGTCTCTTTGCTGGATATGGAAGATGTCTCTTGCTGGATATGGGGGATGTCTCTTGCTGGATATGGGGGATGTCTCTTTGCTGGATATGGGGGCTGTCTCTTTGCTGGATATGGGGGATGTCTCTTTGCTGGATATGAGGGATGTCTCTGCTGGATATGAGGGATGTCTCTTTGCTGGATATGGGGGATGTCTCTTTGCTTAATATGAGGGATGTCTCTGCTGGATATGGGGATGTCTCTTGCTGTATATCAGGGATGTCTTTTTGCTGAATATGGGGGATGTCTCTTTGCTGAATATGGGGAATGTCTGTTTGCTGGATATGGGAGATGTCTATAGCTGGATATGGGGGATATCTCTTTGCTGGATATTGGGGATGTCTCTGCTGTGTATGGGGGATATCTCTTTGCTGGGTATGGGGGATGTCTCTTTGCTGGATATGGGGGATGTCTCATCGCTGGATATGGGGAATGTCTCTTTGCTGGATATGGGGGATGTCTCATCACTGGATATGGGGGATGTTTCTGCTGGGTATGGGGGATATCTCTTTGCTGGGTATGGGGGGATGTCTCTTTGCTGAATATGGGGGATGTCTCTTTGCTGGATATGGGGGATGTCTCATCGCTAGATATGGGGAATGTCTCTTTGCTGGATATGGGGGATGTCTCTTGCTGGATATGGGGGATGTCTCTTTGCTGGATATGGGGGATGTCTCTCTGCTGGATATGGGGGATGTCTCTTTGCTGGGTATGGGGAATGTCTCTTTGCTGGATATTGGGGTGTCTGTTTGCTGGATATGGGGGATGTTTCTTGCTGGATATGGGGGATGTCTGTTTGCTGGATATGGGGGATGTCTCTTTGCTAGATATGGGGGATGTCTCTTGCTGGATATGGGGGGTGTCTGTTTGCTGGATATGGGGGATGTCTATAGCTGGATATGGAGGATGTCTCTTTGCTGGATATGGGGGATGTCTCTTTGCTGGATATGGGGAATGTCTCTTGCTGGATATGGAGGATGTCTCTGCTGGGTATGGGGAATGTCTCTTTGCTGGATATGGGGGATGTCTCTCCTGGATATGGGGGATGGCTCTGCTGGATATTGAGGATGTCTCTTTGCTGGATATGGGGGATGTCTCTTTGCTGGATATGGGGGATGTCTCTTTGCTGGATATGGGGGATGTCTTTTTGCTGGATATGGGGGATGTCTCTTTGCTGGATATGGGGGATGTCTCTTTGCTGGATATTGGGGATGCCTCTGCTGGATATATGGGATGTGTGAAAGTGCCTCTGATAGCTGAATATTTCTATTGTTTTGTACATTTTACTGCATTGCTTTTTAGTAACAAATTCCGTACAAATTATGTATATCCCCAAATTATATTTGGTTCCCTGTTATATAAAGGGGGCAGTGGTAGGAGGCGTGTAGGGGTGGAGACAAGGGATGGTCCTAGGGGCAATACTAGGGGGCGGAGACAGGTGTGACCATAGGTGTGCACCCCAAAGCTCAAACACACATGCTGCCCTAGACAGGGAATGAATGGTGCTCTGTGCTGAGCGGCTTCCTGTTCATTCACACAACACCACAGTTTACTATGCTTCAGTTATGAATGAACACAGTGAATTGTTGGTACTGATCACTCACTGTATTCATTCAGAAAAGGAAGGGGCCAACAATAACGTATTTACTGTCCCCTTCCTCACTCTCCATCCTAAAACGATCCCTCACAGCAGCTGGCAGAAGAGGAGAGAAGGGGAGGCCAGCAGAGCTGTGGGGGGATGGGGAACCAGGGGCGCACACATGGGGCCGGGCAGAAGAAACAAGAGGAACAGGGACAGGAGGGGCGGCGGGGGCAGCAATTATCGTTACCAATCCCCATACATCTTCCTCCTGTGGCAGCTGAATCCTGACGGGAGGGGGAGGAGCAGAAGCTGAATTTTGGCTGTTGCAGGAGGAATATGGAGATTGATCCTCCGAATTAGGGTGTGCCTAGGCACACCCAGCACACCCTGTGCGCACGCCTATGGGTGGGACCTAGGGGAGGGGGGGTGAGTTCCTCCACCTTTTTTCTGAGAAAAAAAAGCCCAGGTAGGTAAAGTTGATCCAGGGAATATCTGATTGGAGGATCAGGAAGGAATTTTTTTCCCCCTGCTGGAGCAAATTGGATCGTGCTTTGCTGGGGGGGGGGGGGGGGGTTGCCTTCCTCTGGGTCATCTGTAGGTATAGGATTGTATCATTTGTTTTCCTTACTTATGGTTAAACTGGATGGACTTACGTCTTTTGTTAACCTGACTAACTACACACCTCCCAACATTTTGAGATGGGAATGAGGGACACCTACTAACAAACGTATGTAGGCATAGGACACGCCCCCTGCCACACCCCCTTAAAGGCGAATTAACCAAAAAAAAAAAAAAGGTTAATTAAATCCAGAAGGGCTTTTTTTACCACTAATATTCCTTTATATTGGCTTTTAAAATGTACAAATGCAGCAATTTAGAAATTGGATGAAAGGTTTAGCATTGGGAAACACTTTTTGAAAGATAAAAAGTGCGTTTAATATACAACTATATAGATCAGACCAACATGAGGGACAAATGTGGGGGGAATAGGGACAGAGGGACATTGTTCCAAATCCGGGACAGAGGGACATTGTTCCAAATCAGGGACAGTCCCTCCAAATCAGGGACAGTCCCTCCAAATCAGGGACAGTTGGGAGCTATGTAACTATGACAGATACGTATTGATACATTGTCCTCATTATAGATCTGCAGAACATTGCTCGGTAATAACTATAAATTAATATATATGGACATTTCTAGTTGCGTCTATAGAAGGTCTGATGATGTGGATGGAATGTTCCTGGAGCCCCCACATCATACAACTCCCCCCACCCCGGGAACTCACCTCTCCTCCATACTGGTACTCCGTCTGGTCACCATTAGATGGGGTCACCAGCAGCACGCAGACCGCGAGGCCCCCCAAGATCAAGAGAGTCCTCATAACTGCACCGTACCCTCACTACTAGAACAAGACAGAAAGACGTCGTCCAATGTGTGACCTCCACCTTCCGTATACTTCACAGTGCTGAGAGCAGTTCTTATATACCACCTTTCCCCTCCCCTCCCATCTTGCTGGGACTTGCCGGCTGTGGGATCCAAACCTACAGATGAGTCAGAACCCTTCCCTATTCTACTGTCACATCATCTTTTGTGTTTTACTGATGATAAATGATTATTATCTATAAATGTATTGTAGCACCCTCCTAGGTAGGTGCTGGGAAGTAGATAAGTTAGATGTACCGCGCCTTGAAAAAGTATTCATACCCCCTGAAATGTCGCACATTTTGTCATGTTACAGCCAAAAACATAAATGTATTTTATTGGGATTTTATGTGATAGACCAACACAAAGTGTCACATAATTGTGAAGTGGAAGGAAAATGAGAAATTATACAAATAAATATGTGAAAAGTGTGGGGGGGGGGGCATTTGTAGTCATCCCCCTTTACTCTGATACCCCTAACTAAAATCTAGGGGAACCAATTGCCTTCAGAAGTTACCTACCGTATTTATCGGCGTATAACACGCACCCCAAGTTCAGGAGGGAATTTTAAGGAAAAAAAAACTTTTAGGAGGGAAGTTGAAGGGAAAAAAACTTACATTTAAATGCCCATCAGTGCAGCCTTCCCCAGTGCAGCCTTCCCCAGTGCAGCCTTGTCAGTGCAGCCATGTCAGTGCAGCCTTGTCAGTGCAGCCTTGTCAGTGCAGCCTTCCCCAGTGCAGCCTTGCCAGTGCAGCCTTGTCAGTGCAGCCTTCCCCAGTGCAGCCTTGTCAGTGCAGCCTTCCCCAGTGCAGCCTTCCCCAGTGCAGCCTTGTCAGTGCAGCCTTCCCCAGTGCAGCCTTGTCAGTGCAGCCTTGCCAGTGCAGCCTTGTCAGTGCAGCCTTCCCCAGTGCAGCCTTGTCAGTGCAGCCTTGTCAGTGCAGACTTGTCAGTGCAGCATTGTCAGTGCAGCCTTCCCCAGTGCAGCCTTGTCAGTGCAGCCTTCCCCAGTGCAGCCTTCCCCAGTGCAGCCTTGTCAGTGCAGCCTTGTCAGTGCAGACTTGTCAGTGCAGCCTTGTCAGTGCAGCCTTGTCAGTGCAGCCTTCCCCAGTGCAGCCTTGTCAGTGCAGCCTTCCCCAGTGCAGCCTTGTCAGTGCAGCCTTCCCCAGTGCAGCCTTGTCAGTGCAGCCTTCCCCAGTGCAGCCTTGTCAGTGCAGCCTTGTCAGTGCAGCCTTCCCCAGTGCAGCCTTCCCCAGTGCAGCCTTGTCAGTGCAGCCTTCCCCAGTGCAGCCTTGTCAGTGCAGCCTTCCCCAGTGCAGCCTTGTCAGTGCAGCCTTCCCCAGTGCAGCCTTGCCAGTGCAGCCTTGTCAGTGCAGCCTTCCCCAGTGCAGCCTTGTCAGTGCAGCCTTGTCAGTGCAGACTTGTCAGTGCAGCCTTGTCAGTGCAGCCTTGTCAGTGCAGCCTTCCCCAGTGCAGCCTTTTTAGTGCAGCCTTCCCCAGTGCAGCCTTCCCCAGTGCAGCCTTGCCCCAGTGCAGCCTTGTCAGTGCAGCCTTCGATCCTGTGATCCCCTGCCATCCTGGGCTTCAAAATCGCTGACCGCGATTTGAAAATGGCGCCGCCGGCACCGAAATACACAAAGCCGGTCCTCGGCTCTTCCCGGCGGCTCTCGTTCACTTTCAGCTCCACTCGTAGTCCCGCCCGGGATGGGCGTGACTGTGAGCGGAGCTTTCCGAACCTAGCCGAGTACACTCGGCTAGGTTCAGGCGGCGCTCGAGTGAAGCCGAAAGTGGCCGAGAAGAGCCGAGGACTGGCTCTGTGTATTTCGGCGCCGGTGGCGCCATTTTCAAATCGCGGTCGGCGATTTTGAAGATCTGGCAGCTCAGGATCGCAGGGGATCGGCGTATAACACGCAACCGCGATTTTCCTCTGATTTTAAGGGGAAAAAAGTGCGTGTTATACGCCGATAAATACGGTAATTAGTAAAAAGAGTCCACCTGTGTGTCATTGAATCTCAGTATAAATACAGCTGTGGAAAATATCAGGGGTATGAAAACTTTTTTCAAAGCATTATAGTTGATAGGTAAATTTAGTTGCCGCACACTGTAGTCAGTGTGGCTTTATTGGTTTGGCAGGTAAAAGCATATTCTGCTCACTGTATTCAGTTACATAGTAGGTGAGGTCGAAAAAAAACAAGTCTTTCAGTGAAGCTGCAATCTTCTAGTCAGGTCTGCTCAGTGGGTTCAGCTGCTGCTAGCCTGGTCTAGTAGCTCCCTCTGCATCTGGGGAACTTGAGAAGATTCTGGGTGATAGGTGTGGAGCTATGCAGATGGCAGCATGAATACTGATACAGCCCTGGCCTAGCTCAGAGAGACAGGCTCTGATGACATGCTGGGAGACTGAATACATTCAGTGAGCAAACTGAGCTTGGGGTCTTTTCCTAGAGTTGATTAGTCCAGCCTGGGAGGCACGCTGCCCTCCCAGGTGGAAGCAGCTGTTGGTGATGCCTCAGGTGGGCGACCTGAAGGGCTTCATTGCTGAGACCCAGGAGTTAAAGGGAGCTGACTGAGGAGGAGGCTGTCTGCTGAAGATCTAGTCTGGTATTATGGGAAGGTTTCGCTTGGAAGTTGGATGGAGGCTACCAGCTGTCCTTGGACCTTGTGAGTACCGACACTTGAGAAATTTTGGGGACCTTTGTGCTTTTGCTACCCCTCTGGTACTTCATAGTCAGCCATGGGTCTATTTAAAGGGGACACTGGCAGGTGTCCTGAAGAGCTTTGTCCACCTAACCTCCTACTTAAAGGGAATCTGCTCTGGTGGCTCTAACTACTGCTACTAAGCTGAGGTCTACTGTTTGTTTACAGTAGACCTTCAGACCGGACTTCAATACAGCTTGCCCTGAAGTCCTTAGTTGTACATAGTTCTTGTTTTTTGGGGTATCCCACAACTACCCTCAATCCCATCCAAGTTCTCCAAAAAATCAAAATCACAAAAACAACATCCCCTAGACTGGTTATTGAAGAAATGTGGGAATGAGCCTGTGTGCCTGGCTGAGGGGCGAAGCCTGTGGGGAAGACCTGGACAGTAATTCTGCTGCCCCTATGGGAGTAGCTCTACAGAATTATTCCAGAAATTTCTATAGAACTGACAATTTGCACAGCACTCCACATAATGTACAGTCACATTGGTCCCTGTCCCCAAGGAGCTTGCAATCTAGGGACTCTATCTCATGTACTGTAGGGGCAGTTTAGTCAGGAGCCAATTATATCACCAGAGTGTGGGAGGAAAACTGAGTACCCTGAGGAAAACCATGCTAGCCCAGGAAGAACAAGCAAACTCAATGCAGATGGTGTCCTGGCTGGGACTGAATAGGGGACCCCAGTCACGGCGGAGCCACAAATCTTATATACAATGCAGATGGATGGATTCCATCTGCTCTAACATCTGTTGGGATCGACAAAAATCTCTGATGGAAGCTGATCATTATACTGTGTTATCCTTCCACCCTAGAACAAATGTTAACCCCTTCACACCCCTTTTAGGTGGGATTTAATTCCTGGGAGCTGGCCTCAATATTGTGGCCTCTGTGATTGGACAATTAGAAGCCATGACTGAGAGCTGTTAGTGACAGCTCGGTCTGTGTGCTGGGAGGGCACTCTCAGCACACACCCTCGGGCCTCCCTGGATGCATATATCCAGGGCTTAAAGGATAACAACTCATAAAAGTATAAATGAATGAACTACTATAATGTAGTAGATTAAGATCCCGGAAAATGCTTTTAATAAGAAGGTAACACACTCACATGTACAACAGATAAATGCAAACCAACAGGATGGTCACGGCATCCTGATGTCACAAGTCTGTCCCTACGCGTTTTGTCACAGGCTGACATCATCAGGGGCTGTTATGTTATCTCACCCTACAAAGATTGTATTCACTCCTAAGAAAAGGCTGACATCTCACTCATTCCTCTAAACCAAGGGTCTCCAAACTGCAGCCCGGGGGCCGGAAGTGGCCCTTTGTTTACCTTTATCAGGCCCTTGAGACACTATTCCCCCCACTGATACAAGGCACTATTCATTTTAAACCAACAATGGGGCACTATTCCTTCTACACCAACAATGGGGCACAATCCCTTCTACACCAACAATGGGGCACTATTCCTTCTACACCAACAATGGGGCACTATTCATCCCACTGACACCAACTGCAGGGCCCTATTCTCCCTATTGACACCAATAATGAGGCACTATTCCTTGCCCTGATACCAAGGATGGGAAACTATTCCTTCCGCTGACACTAATAATGGGGTCCTATACCTCCCAATGACACCAATGAAGGGGCACTATTCCTCCCACTGATACCAATGAAGGGCCACTATTCCTTTCACTGATACCAATGATGGGGCACTATTCCTCCCACTGATACCAATGATGGGAAACTATTCCTCCCACTGATGCCGATGATGGGGCCCTATTTCTTCCCCTAATACCAAGAATGGGGCAATTTTGCTCCCACTAATCCCAATGATGGGGCATTCTTTACCCACATTGATGCCGGGCATTCTCTACTCACACTGGCCATAGTCCGGCCCTCTCAATGTCTGAATGACAGCAAACTGACCCTTTTCTCAGAAAGTTTGGAAACCCCCTGCACTAAACCAAAGTCTACTCTAAGGATATTTGTTTCTGATCCTCTGGCTTTATTATCTTCTGTGTTATTGGCCTACAACAGGACAGTCAGAGCGATTTCACCAGTCACGTCCATTCCAAGCCAATGATCTCCTTCTCTTCTTCCTACACAATATAACCCTTGGTGGACCTCGTTACATAACATTGATACTTCCTAAATGTCTACACTAGCAGATTATTATTGTGGTTGCTGTCAATGGACTTAGATACATATATATTTCTGTTACAGTTGTCATGACATAAATGGCCAATGGGGCACATCAAGGGACACATTTCTTTTTCACCCTATTTCTTCGCCATGTCCTCCCTCCACCTGGCCTCCGGTTGGCTGCTGCGGGTCACGCTGCTTCAGCTCCCGGTTGGAGCATTCTTCGTTGTCATCATTGGCGATCAGTCTTAGTTGGGACCAATCGACCACAATGTAAGTATGGGGGGTCCCCTATACAGGCCCCCTGCTTCTTTTCCAACCATAACCATCATTGAATGCTATAACTTACTGATATTTATTTAATGGATACCTTGCACATGCATCAACTCCTGAGGAAGCAAGCAGAGCTTGCGAAACGCGTCAAGTTTACAGATGTATACGTATATTTTGTATTTCCAGCATTGTACTGAACATGTTTAGGGTTGTAAGCTATATGCTTCATGTTGTTTTTATGCTCATGCTCGTTTATGATGATGTTTTTAGATTTCGATTTACTTGTTATGACCTCTATGATTACCTCATTTAAATTTCCGCGAGCTAAACTTGTTGTACTATATGTATTTAGGGATGGAGGTGCGTCATATAAAGAGTCAGTATCCAGACCGTTCCTTTTCCTCGGTGGTACTTAAGGGCACATACAGACAATGGGGTCTATATATAATGTACCTAATACGTTTATTTCCTATGAGCAGTAGCTCCATCTAGTGCCCATGTTGCGATATTTTCCTGAAATACCCCAGTCAGGAAATTCCCACATTATGACCACTAGATGGGGCTGACAATTTTAAGAAATACACATATTAGACACATTATAGGAATTGTTTATGACAGCTGTGTGAATGCAGAGAGGTTTGCATGGCATATTATTTGACTCCGCATACAGAATGTGATAATTTAACAAGATTTATCTCATCCTACAAGCATTTTTATCACTCCTTAAAGGATGACATCTCATTTATTCCCCTAAATCTAAGTCTTCATTTATTTTCTGTGATCGTCAGCTCCATCTAGTGGCCATATTGTGGTATTTTCCTAAAAATACCCCAATCAGGAAAATACCGCCTCATGGCCACTAGATGGAGCAAAATACAGGGAACTATTCGTGACATCTGTGCCAATGCTTGAGACGTTGGCACAGAGAATTCTTTAATGAATAGACCCTCATATCTCGATAGATGATTATTCAACCTGCACAATAGCGGGAGATGCCCCCTCCCCTGTGGATTTATGTATTTTTCATGTGATGATGTCTGATCACCTTCATTCCATTCTGTCCCTTGTGCTATTATTTCCTTTTCGTTTTATAATCAGCATGGAAACATTTCACATTTATTTCCAATAACATTCTGAACTCCGGGCAGATAGAAAGGACACAAAGAACGCCGATCTGTGTTCATCAGATACAAATTTTATTATGTAATAGAAGAAATGTTAGTAAAGCGTTATAAGCCAACTCGTCATTTCCGGATGTCGGTCCCTGAAGAGCTTTGCAGATCTATGAGGAGCCAATCAGAGCATCATAGCATCCTGGAGAGGGCGGAGTCATGGCTTCAACTCCTGATAGGAAAGGAAGAAGAAAGTTACCTACAGCGGACCAATAGGAGAAGTTATTTGCACCTGGCTCCTCCCCCTCCCACAATTATATTAAAAAAAATATTTTTTCCTAAATATTTCTGACTTCTGCTCCTTCTGCGTTCCGTGCATGCGCAGATGTGCCACGGGCCTTCGGGACCGGCAGAGACATGCGGCTCATCTGCACACATAGAAGAGAACAAGAAGACCTGGACAGCCGCACACCGGAATGGATAAATCCGTCTTTTTATTCAAAATACAGGACCATGGGGTACACAAAACACGACTGTGGGGTGGTACAAAAACACACCAAGTGCTTACTCATAGCTGGCACAAGCACTCTGGTTTAAGCCCCTCTTTGAGCGGAGGATCCCACATCATCATCATCTGCACACATGTGGGGGTGCCCCCCGCGCATGCACAACGGCATTGCAGGTATGGAGGTCCCGGGTCTCAGGTTGCTGTGAATGTGCCGATGTGGTGGAGATCTCTGCCGGGTCCTGAAGCCCTTGTGACACGTCTGCACACGCCTCAGATATTTAAAGATGGCGGCATCAGAGCGGGGGGTGGGGCCAGCATTAGGGTGAATGCAGTTCCTTTTTCATCATCTCAATGTACAATAATAATATGAAAGAGATACAAAATGACAAGAGAGAGTCGCTGTAGCGGAGGAGTCTGATGGGGGCCTGGATGTAACGGTGGAGTCTGATGGGGGCCTGGATGTAACGGTGGAGTCTGATGGGGGCCTGGATGTAACGGAGGAGTCTGATGGGGTCCTGGATGTAACGGTGGAGTCTGATGGGGTCCTGGATGTAACGGTGGAGTCTGATGGGGGCCTGGATGTAACGGAGGAGTCTGATGGGGGCCTGGATGTAACAGGGGAGTCTGATGGGGGCCTGGATGTAACGGTGGAGTCTGATGGGGTCCTGGATGTAACGGTGGAGTCTGATGGGGTCCTGGATGTAACGGTGGAGTCTGATGGGGGCCTGGATGTAACGGAGGAGTCTGATGGGGGCCTGGATGTAACAGGGGAGTCTGATGGGGGCCTGGATGTAACGGTGGAGTCTGATGGGGACCTGGATGTAACGGAGGAGTCTGATGGGGGCCTGGATGTAACGGTGGAGTCTGATGGGGTCCTGGATGTAACGGTGGAGACTGATGGGGGCCTGGATGTAACGGAGGAGTCTGATGGGGGCCTGGATGTAACGGTGGAGTCTGATGGGGGCCTGGATGTAACGGTGGAGTCTGATGGGGTCCTGGATGTAACGGTGGAGTCTGATGGGGGCCTGGATGTAACGGTGGAGTCTGATGGGGTCCTGGATGTAACGGTGGAGTCTGATGGGGGCCGGATGTAACGGTGGAGTCTGATGGGGGCCTGGATGTAACGGTGGAGTCTGATGGGGGCCTGGATGTAACGGTGGAGTCTGATGGGGGCCTGGATGTAACGGTGGAGTCTGATGGGGGCCTGGATGTAACGATGGAGTCTGATGGGGGCCTGGATGTAACGGGGAAGTCTGATGGGGGCCTTTGATGGGGGCCTGGATGTAATGGAGAAGTCTGATGGGGGCCTGGATGTAATGGGGGAGTCTGATGGGGACCTGGATGTAACGGGGGAGTCTGATGGGGGCCTGGATGTAACGGGGGAGCCTTATGGGGGCCTGGATGTAACGGGGGAGTCTGATGGGGGCCTGGATGTAACGGGGGAGCCTTATGGGGGCCTGGATGTAACGGGGGAGTCTGATGGGGGCCTGGATGTAATGGGGGAGTCTGATGGGGACCTGGATGTAACGGGGGAGTCTGATGGGGGCCTGGATGTAACGGGGGAGCCTTATGGGGGCCTGGATGTAACGGGGGAGTCTGATGGGGGCCTGGATGTAACGGGGGAGCCTTATGGGGGCCTGGATGTAACGGGGGAGTCTGATGGGGGCCTGGATGTAATTGAGGAGTCTGATGGGGCCTGGATGTAACGGGGGAGTCTGATGGGGGCCTGGATGTAACGGGGGAGTCTGATGGGGGCCTGGATGTAACGGGGGAGTTTGATGGGGTCCTGGATGTAACAGTGGAGTCTGATGGGGGCCTGGATGTAACGGGGGAGTTTGATGGGGGCCTGGATGTAATGGGGGAGTCTGATGGGGACCTGGATGTAACGGGGGAGTCTGATGGGGGCCTGGATGTAACGGGGGAGTCTGATGGGGGCCTGGATGTAACAGGGGAGTCTGCTGGGGGCTTGGATGTAACAGGGGAGTCTGCTGGGGGCCTGGATGTAACGGGGGAGTCTGATGGGGACCTGGATGTAAAGGAGGAGTCTGATGGGGAACTGGATGTAACGGTGGAGTCTGATGGGGGCCTGGATGTAACAGGGGAGTCTGATGGGGGCCTGGATATAATGGGGTAGTATGATGGGGGACTGGATGTAAAGGGGGAGTCTGATGGGGGCCTGGATGTAACGGAGGAGTCTGATGGAGGCCTGGATGTAACGGTGAAGTCTGATGGGGGCCTGGATGTAACAGGGAAGTCTGTTGGGGGCCTGGATATAACGGGGGAGTATGATGGGGGACTGGATGTAAAGGGGAGTCTGATGGGGGCCTGGATGTAACAGGGGAGTCTGATGGGGGCCAGATGTAACGGGGGAGTCTGATGGGGGCCCGGATGTAACGGGGGAGTCTGATGGGGGCCTGGATGTAACGGAGGAGTCTGATGGGGGCCTGGATGTAACAGGGGAGTCTGATGGGGGCCTGGATGTAATAGGGGAGTCTGATGGGGGCCTGGATGTAACGGAGGAGTCTGATGTAGGCCTGGATATAACGGGGGAGTCTGATGGGGGACTAAATGTAACGGGGGAGTCTGATGGGGCCCTGGATGTAACGGGGGAGTCTGATGGGGGCCTGGATGTAACGGGGGAGTCTTATGGGGGCCTGGATGTAATGGAGGAGTCTGATGGGGGCCTGGATGTAACGGGGGAGTCTGATGGGGGCCTGGATGTAACGGGGGAGTCTGATGGGGTCCTGGATGTGACAGTGGAGTCTGATGGGGGCCTGGATGTAACGGTGGAGTCTGATGGGGGCCCGGATGTAACGGGGAAGTCTGATGGGGGCCTTTGATGGGGGCTTGGATGTAATGGAGAAGTCTGATGGGGGCCTGGATGTAACGGGGGGAGTTTGATGGGGGCCTGGATGTAATGGGGGAGTCTGATGGGGACCCGGATGGAACGGGGGAGTCTGATGGGGGCCTGGATGTAACAGGGGAGTCTTATGGGGGCCTGGATGTAATTGAGGAGTCTGATGGGGGCCTGGATGTAACGGGGGAGTCTGATGGGGGCCTGGATGTCTGCCGGGTCCTGAAGCCCTTGTGACACGTCTTCACACGCCTCAGATATTTAAAGATGGCGGCGTCAGAGAGGGGGGCGGGGCCAGCATTACGGTGAATGGAGTTCCTTTTTCGTCATCTCAATGTACAATAATAATATGAAAGAGATACAAAACGACAAGAGAGAGTCCCAACTCAGAGGAAAGTGTTTGGGTGCTGATGGGTTACGTATCAATTTATTACACAAAATAAAGAATCGATTGTCTGATTGTGTGATATGTAGAAGACTTCTGTAATGGGGACCCAGATGTAACAGGGGACTCTGATGGGGACCTGGATGTAGCAGGGGAGTCTGATGGGGGCCTGCATGTAACAGAGGAGTCTGATGGGGGCCTGGATGTAACAGAGGAGTCTAATGGGGGCCTGGATGTAATGGGGGAGTCTGATGGGGGCCTGGATGTAACAGGGGAGTCTGATGGGGGCCTGGATGTAACAGAGGAGTCTAATAGGGGCCTGGATGTAACAGGGGAGTCTGATGGGGGCCTGGATGTAACAGGGGAGTCTGATGGAGGCCTGGATGTAACGGAGGAGTCTGATGGGGGCCTGGATGTAACAGGGGAGTTTGATGGGGGCCTGGATGTAATGGAGGAGTCTGATGGGGGCCTGGATGTGACGGGGGAGTTTGATGGGGGCCTGGATGTAATGGAGGAGTCTGATGGGGGCCTGGATGTAACGGAGGAGTCTGATGGGGGCCTGGATGTAACAGAGGAGTCTGATGGGGGCCTGGATGTAACGGGGGAGTCTGATGGGGGCCTGGATGTAATGGAGGAGTCTGATGGGGGCCTGGTTGTAACGGGGGAGTCTGATGGGGGCCTGGATGTAACGGGGGAGTCTGATGGGGTCCTGGATGTAACAGTGGAGTCTGATGGGGACCTGGATGTAATGGAGGAGTATGATGGGGGCCTGGATGTAATGGTGGAGTCTGATGGGGGCCTGGATGTAACAGGGGAGTCTGATGGGGGCCTGGATATAACGGGGGAGTCTGATGGGGTACTGGATGTAAAGGGGAGTCTGATAGGGGCCTGGATGTAACGGAGGAGTCTGATGGGGGCCTGGATGTAACGGAGGAGTCTAATGGGGGCCGGATGTAACGGGGGAGTCTGATGGGGGCCTGGATGTAACGGAGGAGTCTGATGGGGGCCTGGATGTAACAGGGGAGTCTGATGGGGGCCTGGATGTAATAGGGGAGTCTAATGGGGGCCTGGATGTAACTAGGGAGTCTGATGGGGGCCTGGATGTAACAGAGGAGTCTGATGGGGACATGGATGTAACGGAGGAGTCTGATGGGGACCTGGATGTAACGGAGGAGTCTGATGGGGGCCTGGATGTAACGGGGGAGTCTGATGGGGGCCTGGATGTAATGGGGGAGTCTGATGGGGGCCTGGATGTAACGGAGGAGTCTGATGGGGACCTGGATGTAACGGAGGAGTCTGATTGGGACCTGGATGTAACGAAGGAGTCTGATGGGGCCTGGATGTAACGGAGGAGTCTGATGGGGGCCTGGATGTAACGGGGGAGTCTGATGGGGCCTGGATATAACGGGGGAGTCTGATGGGGGACTAAATGTAACGGGGGAGTCTGATGGGGCCCTGGATGTAACGGTGGAGTCTGATGGGGGCCTGGATGTAACGGGGGAGTCTGATGGGGGCATGGATGTAATGGAGGAGTCTGATGGGGGCCTGGTTGTAACGGGGGAGTCTGATGGGGGCCTGGATGTAACGGGGGAGTCTGATGGGGTCCTGGATGTAACAGTGGAGTCTGATGGGGGCCTGGATGTAACGGTGGAGTCTGATGGGGGCCTGGATGTAATGGGGAAGTCTGATGGGGGCCTTTGATGGGGGCTTGGATGTAATGGAGAAGTCTGATGGGGGCCTGGATGTAACGGGGGAGTTTGATGGGGGCCTGGATGTAATGGGGGAGTCTGATGGGGACCTGGATGTAACGAAGGAGTCTGATGGGGGCCTGGATGTAATGGGGGAGTTTGATGGGGGCCTGGATGTAACGGGGGAGTCTGATGGGGGCCTGGATGTAACGGGGGAGTCTGATGGGGACCTGGATGTAACGGAGGAGTCTGATGGGGGTCTGGATGTAACGGTGGAGTCTGATGGGGGCCTGGATGTAACGGGGGAGTCTGATGGGGGCCTGGATGTAACAGAGGAGTCTGATGGGGGCCTGGATGTAACGGAGGAGTCTGATGGGGACCTGGATGTAACAGGGGGAGTCGGATGGGGGCCTGGATGTAACGGTGGAGTCTGATGGGGGCCTGGATGTAACGGTGGAGTCTGATGGGGGCCTGGATGTAATGGGGGAGTCTGATGGGGGCCTGGATGTAACGGTGGAGTCTGATGGGGGCCTGGATTTAACAGGGGAGTCTGATGGGGGCCTGGATCTAATGGAGGAGTTTGATGGGGGCCTGGATGTAACGGGGGAGTCTGATGGGGACCTGGATGTAACAGGGAAGCCTGATAGAGGCCTGGATGTAATGGAGGAGTTTGATGGGGGCCTGGATGTAACGGGGGAGTCTGATGGGGGCCTGGATGTAACGGGGGAGTCTGATGGGGTCCTGGATGTAACAGTGGAGTCTGATGGGGGCCTGGATGTAACGAGGGTGTCTGATGGGGGCCTGGATGTAATGGAGGAGTCTGATAGGGGCCTGGATGTAACGGGGGAGTCTGATAGGGCCTGGATGTAACAGAAGAGTCTGATGGGGGGCCTGGATGTAACAGGGGAGTCTGATGGGGGCCTGGATTTAACGGAGGAGTCTGATGGGGGCCTGGATGTAACGGGGGAGTCTGATGGGGGCCTGGATGTAACGGAGGAGTCTGATGGGGGCCTGGATGTAACGGAGGAGTCTGATGGGGGCCTGGATGTAACAGAGGAGTCTGATGGGGGCCTGGATATAACGGGGGAGTCTGATGGGGGCCTGGATGTAATGGAGGAGTCTGATGGGGGCCTGGATGTAACGGGGGAGTCTGATGGGGTCCTGGATGTAACAGTAGAGTCTGATGGGGGCCTGGATGTAACGGGGGTGTCTGATGGGGGCCTGGATCTAATGGAGGAGTCTGATAGGGGCCTGGATGTAACGGGGGGGAGTCTGATAGGGCCTGGATGTAACGGAAGAGTCTGATGGGGGGCCTAGATGTAACAGGGGAGTCTGATGGGGGCCTGGTTGTAACGGAGGAGTCTGATGGGGGCCTGGATGTAACGGGGAGTCTGATGGGGGCCTGGATGTAACGGAGGAGTCTGATGGGGGCCTGGATGTAACGGAGGAGTCTGATGGGGGCCTGGATATAACGGGGGAGTCTGATGGGGGCCTGGATGTAACGGGGGAGTCTGATGGGGGCCTGGATGTAACGGGGGAGTCTGATGGGGGCCTGCATGTAATGGAGGAGTCTGATGGGGGCCTGGATGTAACGGGGGAGTCTGATGGGGCCTGGATGTAACGGGGGAGTCTGATGGGGGCCTGGATGTAACGGAGGAGTCTGATGGGGGCCTGGATGTAACGGAGGAGTCTGATGGGGGCCTGGATGTAACAGAGGAGTCTGATGGGGGCCTGGATATAACGGGGGAGTCTGATGGGGGCCTGGATGTAATGGAGGAGTCTGATGGGGGCCTGGATGTAACGGGGGAGTCTGATGGGGTCCTGGATGTAACAGTAGAGTCTGATGGGGGCCTGGATGTAACGGGGGTGTCTGATGGGGGCCTGGATCTAATGGAGGAGTCTGATAGGGGCCTGGATGTAACGGGGGGGAGTCTGATAGGGCCTGGATGTAACGGAAGAGTCTGATGGGGGGCCTAGATGTAACAGGGGAGTCTGATGGGGGCCTGGTTGTAACGGAGGAGTCTGATGGGGGCCTGGATGTAACGGGGAGTCTGATGGGGGCCTGGATGTAACGGAGGAGTCTGATGGGGGCCTGGATGTAACGGAGGAGTCTGATGGGGGCCTGGATATAACGGGGGAGTCTGATGGGGGCCTGGATGTAACGGGGGAGTCTGATGGGGGCCTGGATGTAACGGGGGAGTCTGATGGGGGCCTGCATGTAATGGAGGAGTCTGATGGGGGCCTGGATGTAACGGGGGAGTCTGATGGGGCCTGGATGTAACGGGGGAGTCTGATGGGGGCCTGGATGTAATGGAGGAGTCTGATGGGGGCCTGGATGTAATGGAGGAGTCTGATGGGGGCCTGGATATAACAGGGGAGTCTGATGGGGGCCTGGATGTAACGGAGGAGTCTGATGGAGGCCTGGATGTAACTGAGGAGTCTGATGGGGGCCTGGATGTAACAGGGGAGTCTGATGGAGGCCTGAATGTAACGGGGGAGTCTGATGGGGGCCTGGATGCAACGGAGGAGTCTGATGGGGGCCTGGATGCAACGGAGGAGTCTGATGGGGGACTGGATGTAACGGGGGAGTCTGATGGGGGCCTGGATGTAACGGGGGAGTCTGATGGGGGCCTGGATGTAATGGAGGAGTCTGATGGGGGCCTGGATGTAATGGAGGAGTCTGATGGGGGCTTGGATATAACAGGGGAGTCTGATGGGGGCCTGGATGTAACGGAGGAGTCTGATGGAGGCCTGGATGTAACTGAGGAGTCTGATGGGGGCCTGGATGTAACAGGGGAGTCTGATGGGGACCTGGATGTAACGGAGGAGTCTGATGGGGGCCTGGATGTAACGGAGGAGTCTGATGGGGGCCTGGATGTAACGGGGGAGTCTGATGGGGCCTGGATATAACGGGGGAGTCTGATGGGGAACTAAATGTAACTGGGGAGTCTGATGGGGCCCTGGATGTAACGGGGGAGTCTGATGGAGGCCTGAATGTAACGGGGGAGTCTGATGGGGGCCTGGATGTAACGGAGGAGTCTGATGGGGGCCTGGATGCAACGGAGAAGTCTGATGGGGGACTGGATGTAACGGGGGAGTCTGATGGGGGCCCGGATGTAACGGAGCAGTCTGATGGGGTCCTGGATGTAACGGGGGAGTCTGATGGGGGCCTGGATATAGGCGGAGACTCTGATATCTTATAACCTGAAGTTATTTCTTTGAACTACTTCATTCATTTATAAAACTGAATTTTTTTCGGCCATGCAAATATTGTTAAAAACACAATGTGGCCTTGTCACTGAACGGTTTGGAGGGCGTGTCCTACGACAACCGCATATTCCCGGCATCCTTTGACTTCCTGTTGTGGATCTGGGACAGGAAGTGAAGGGAAATCTCCTGCCAGGGGTCACACCCCCCTCAGTGTTGTACAGGAAGTAGTAGGTAGGGATGTATAAAGGGGTCAGTTTACTAGACAATGAAATATCACTCTGAGGGGGAGGGGGCAGAATTTCCTGATGTCCCCCGGGAATAACACATAGCACATAGAACCCCTGATTACCTGATCATCGGCGGTATATGTAATCGACTGAACTTATTCCTGCACCCCCTCCTGTACAGCGCTGTGGAGAGGGAAGAGATGAAAAGTGTATTAGTAAAGTGTCGGATCTGTCAGAAGATGGCGGCAGACGACCCCACAGACATGACGGGTCTATTTATAGAAAATGTGTACAGATATTCGTCCTGAGAAACTTCATGTACATTCGTTCTGAGAGAATTAACCAAATGTTGATGGATTGATGATGATAATTCCATATGATTATTATCACCATCACCAGTCTATGGGATTATTATCCTGTGGCTCATCTATCTAATTGTAATCCAATAAAGATGGCCAAAGATCGGTCGTGTTTTTTTTGATCGGCCAGCTGGCTGATTAAAGCGGAGCTCCGCCGAAAAAATTTTTTTTAAAAGTCAGCAGCTACAAATACTGCAGCTGCTGACTTTTAAAACATGGACACTTACCTGTCCAGGGCGCCCGCGATGTCGGCACCCGAGGCCAAACCGTCTCTGGGTCCTCGGGTGCTGCCGCCTCCATCTTCGGTAAGGGAATCAGGAAGTGAAGCCGTGCGGCTTCACTTCCCGGTTCCCTACTGCGCATGCCCGAGTCGCGCAGCGCAATACGGATGGTCCCTGCTGTCTCTGGGACCCGTGTGTTTCCCAGCAGACAGCGGGGAGGGAGCAGGAAGTGGCGTAAATAACCGCAGATTCTGCGGCTATCTATGCCGGAAGTGGGTACAGATACCTGTAATATACAGGTATCTGCACCCCCCCTCCCCCCTGAAAGGTGCCAACTGTGACACCGGAGGGGGGGAGGAATCCGATGAGTGGAAGTTCCACTTTTGGGTGGAACTCCACTTTAAAAAAAGAAAGGAACAGATTCCTCCGTCCACAAAATACTGAATTGAATTGAATAAAAGTGGGTGGAGCTCCAGAGTTCTCGCTCTTTCTGCTGCTTCTGGATCATCACAAAGTGTTTCTTCTCCAGAAAAAGAACGTTCAGTTTCTTCACTGAATTTCCTGATGTCCCCCCCGGGAATAACACATAGAACCTCGATTACCTCATCATCGGCTGTGACATCATTAGATAAGGCCCTGTGAAAATTAATCTTGCTTCTTGTTCCGATCTGCTGCATTTGAACCCGGACAGTGCTGAGGAGAGTAAAGAGATGATCGGTATTAGTATAGTGACCGATGTGTCATGGCGGCAGATGACCCCACAGACATGATCCCAGACATTCTATGGGATCACCATCATCATCACCAGTCTATGGGATTATCATCATCGTTATCATCACCAGTCTATGGGACCATTATCATCATCACCAGTCTATGGGATCATCATCATCACAGTCTATGGGATCATCATCATCACCAGTCTATGGGATCACCATCATCATCACCAGTCTATGGGACCATCATCATCATCACCAGTCTTTGGGATCATCATCATCACAGTCTATGGGATTATCATCATCGTTATCATCACCAGTCTATGGGACCATTATCATCATCACCAGTCTATGGGATCATCATCATCACAGTCTATGGGATCATCATCATCACCAGTCTATGGGATCACCATCATCATCACCAGTCTATGGGACCATCATCATCATCACCAGTCTTTGGGATCATCATCATCACCAGTCTATGGGATCTTCATCATCACAGTCTATGGGATCTTCATCATCACAGTCTATGTGATCTTCATCATCACAGTCTATGGGATCCATCATCATCACCAGTCTATGGGATCATCATCATCACCAGTCTATGGGATCATCAACATCATCACCAGTCTTTGGGATCATCATTATAACCAGTCTATGGGATCATCATCATCAAAGTCTATGGGATCATCATCATTACCAGTCTATGGGATCATCATCTCAGTCTATGGGATCACCATCATTATCACCAGTCTCTGGGATCATCATTATAACCAGTCTATGAGAACATCATCATCACAGTCTATGGGATCATCATCATCACCAGTCTATGGGATCATCATCATCACCAGTCTATGGGATCTTCATCATCACAGTCTATGGGATCTTCATCATCACAGTCTATGGGATCATCACCATCACAGTCTATGGGATCTTCATCATTACAGTCTATGGGATCTTCATCATCACCAGTCTATGGGATCATTATCATCATCGTTATCATTACCAGTCTATGGGATCATCATCTCAGTCTATGGGATCACCATCATTATCACCAGTCTATGGGATCATCATCACCAGACTATGGGATCATCATCATCACCACCACCAGTCTATGGGATCACCATCATCACCAGCCTATGGGATCATCATCATCATCACCACCAGTCTATGGTCATAAGAACATTCATTCCAAAGAGAAAACACCTGAAGAACATTCGAACACCCGCTGGATCTCTCGTACAGAACGAATGTACATGGAGTAGTGCTGGACGAATAGTTCTGGAGATTCTTTTATAAATAGACCCCAAAGTGTCACCTCCATTCCCTTACCTTGCAAGGCGGCTTTTTTGGCACTCGGCAGCACGGGAGTTTTGCGTCGTCCTCTTTTAGGCTCCTGCTGAGTCTTGCTGGGACTGTCAGATCCCCGGAATCCATCGACTTCTGCAGGATGAAACACAGATTTATCATTCGGTGATGATATGGACCGGGCAGGACCGGCTTTTCTTCTACAATAGGAATCACCATAACGAACCCTCCACCCCTCCTCCCCTCCATAGATATATCATTATCTTATATCCAATGATGTCCCTGTCACCTGCGCAGCACTGTGATCACCGCACACACATGGGTGGGTCTTAAGACAGGACGGGGGGGCTCGGGGGTCACAGGGTGTAATGGTCGGTATGACAAGACCCCACCTCCAGTCTGGCCCAAATATCTGCTTCTGGCGGGGCGCCAGAGGCGGTGCATCCATTAAGGGCACAGTTTGATGGCACAGTGTTTGATGGGCACAGTTTGATGTGCACAGTGTTTGATGGGCACAGTTTGATGTGCACAGTGTTTGATGGGCACAGTTTGATGGCACAGTGTTTGATTGGCACAGTTTGATGGCACAGTGGCTGCTTTTGGTGGACACAGTAGCTGCATTTGATGGACACAGTTTGATGGCACAGTGGCTGCGTTTGATGGGCACAGTGGCAGTGTTTGATGGGCACAGTTTGATGGGCACAGTGGCTGCGTTTGATGGGCAGAGTTTGATGGGCACAGTGGCCGCGTTTGATGGGCACAGTTTGATGGGCACAGTTTGATGGCACAGCGGCAGAGTTTGATGGGCACAGTTTGATGGGCACAGTTTGATGGCACAGCGGCAGAGTTTGATGGGCACAGTTTGATGGCACAGTGGCTGCGTTTGGTGGACACAGTGGCTACATTTGATGGGCACAGTTTGATGGGCACAGTGGTTGCGTTTGATGGGCACAGTTTGATGGGCACAGTGGCAGTGTTTGATGGGCACAGTGGCTGCGTTTGATGGGCACAGTGGCTGCGTTTGATGGGCACAGTGAGGCTGCAATTGAACGTTTTTTTTCAGATTTTTTCAGTTTGTTTGCGCCCCCCCCAAAAAAATTTTGAGCACCAGCCGCCACTGCGGGGCGCAATGGATATAATGAGGGGAATCTACTAAGACTGGAGCAGCCAAAATCTGAAGCAACCAATCAGCTTCTAGCTTTCATTTTCAAAGCTTAACCGAAAAAGCTGACGCACGAAGCTGATTGGTTACTATACACAGCGGCTCCAGATTCTGTGTGCTCCAGTTTTAGTAAATCCCCTCCCCCCATTGCTGATCTTTAGGTTTTGATGCACAGCTGGCAGTGTACAGCCCGGCGCTCCCATCCTTCTCTATCTAAAGAAGAGTAAAAACTATCCAATCCATCAAACTACTTCACAAATAATACAATAAAACTGTAAAATTGCTGCAATCGTAAACAGTGCTTTGAAAAAGTATTCACACCCCTTGAAATTTTCCACATTTTGTCATGTTACAACCAAAAATGTAAATGTATTTTATTGGGAATTTATGTGATAGACCAACACAAAGTGTCACATAATTGTGAAGTGGAAGGAAAATGATAAATGATACAAATAAATATGTGAAAAGTGTGGGGGGGGCATTTGTATTCAGCCCCCTTTACTCTGATACCCCTAACTAAAATCTAGAGGAACCAATTGCCTTCAGAAGTCACCTAATTAGTAAATAGAGTCCACCAGTGTGCCATTTAATCTCAGTATAAATACAGCTGTTCTGTGAAGCCCTCAGAGGTGTGTTAGAGAACCTTAGAGAACAAACAGCATCATGAAGGCCAAGGAACACACCAGACAGGTCAGGGATAAAGTTGTGGAGAAGTATAAAGCAGGGTTAGGTTATAATAAAAATCTCCCAAGCTTTGAACATCTCACGGAGCTCTGTTCAATCCATCATCGGAAAATGGAAAGAGTATGGTACAACTGCAAACCTACCAAGACATGGCCGTCCACCTAAACTGACCGGCCGGGCAAGGAGAACATTCATCAGAGAAGAGCCAAGAGGTCCATGGTAACTCTGGAGGAGCTGCAGAGATCCACAGCTCAGGTGGGAGAATCTGTCCACAGGACAACTATTAGTCGTGTTCTCCACAAATCTGCCCTTTATGGAAGAGTGACAAGAAGAAAGACATTGGTGAAAGAAAGTCATAAGAAGTCCTGTTTGTAGTTTGTGAGAAGCCATGTGGAGGACACAGCAAACATGTGGAAGAAGGTGCTCTGGTCAGAGGAGACCAAAATTCTACTTTATGGCCTAAAAGTAAAACGCTATGTGTGGGGAAAACTAACACTGCACATCACCCTGAACACACCATCCCCACCGTGAAACATGGTGGTGGCAGCTTCATGTGGTGGGGATGCTTTTCTTCAGCAGGGACAGGGAAGCTGGTCAGAGTTGATGGGAAGATGGATGGAGCCAAATACAGGACAATCTTAGAAGAAAACCTGTTAGAGTCTACAAAAGACTTGAGACTGGGGGGGAGGTTCACCTTCCAGCAGGACAACGACCCGAAACATCCAGCCAGAGCTACAATGGAATGGTTTAGATCAAAGCATATTCATGTGTTAGAATGGCCCAGTCACAGTCCAGACCTAAATCACATTGAGAATCTGTGGCAAGACTTGAAAATTGCTGGTCACAGACGCTCTCCATCCAATCTGACAGAGCTTGAGATATTTTACAAAGAAGAATGGGCAGAAATGTCCTCTCTAGATGTGCAAAGCTGGTAGAGACACCCCCAAAAAGACTTGTAGAGAAAGGGGGTTCTACAAAGTATTGACTCCGGGGGGCGCCATACAAATGCCCCCCCTCCCCCACGCTTTTCACATATTTATTTGTATCATTTTCCTTCCATTCACAACGAACATCATCAAATACCGCCAGAGGAAGAAATCTTACAATCAATTTGTAAGGCAATTGCAACTTACCCCCAACTTCATGTAAATGATACCCCGGGGGTACCGAGTACCTAAAGCTTCTGGATCCGTGCGGTCATCCAGTCCGGTGCCGAGCGCTGGTGAGAATGCTCAGATCACAACGGGTCACTCGCACTCCAGCTTCTCCATTCAGTAAGCATCTTGCATTATTTTCAGTGAATGCAATGCGCTCCGTGGTTGGAGGAGGGGGTGGAATCACATTACATTCTCCCCTCCTCCAATCACAGAACGCCTTGCCTTCACTGAAATTAAGATGTTCACTGAATGGATTAGCTGGAGCGCGAGTGACCCGCTGCGGTCTTGCTTTCACCTGACTGCACTGTACTGGGGGGGGGGGGGGGGGGTTGTACATAACACTGCAGTCTATTACATCAGTGCGGTTGTAATTTAAAGTGGTGTTCCACCCAAAAAAAAAATACTTGAATGTGCCTGAAAAAAAAAAAAAAAAAAATTTGAAATTTTTTTTTTTACTCACCTCTAAATGCCTGTTGCTAGGGGTTCCTTTGTAGTCTGCCTCTTCCTTTGCCTGGGCTGGTGACATCACTTCCCCCTCGGCACAGGAAGGGCTCC
The DNA here is from genome assembly GCF_042186555.1 of Aquarana catesbeiana. Classification (NCBI taxonomy): domain Eukaryota; kingdom Metazoa; phylum Chordata; class Amphibia; order Anura; family Ranidae; genus Aquarana; species Aquarana catesbeiana. The sequence goes on along the minus strand of NC_133328.1, from coordinate 650,093,321 downwards.
GCTCTGCTCCCTCCCTCCTGTCAATCATCTGGGACCCATTACAGGTCCCAGATGACTGAGCGGCCAATCACGGCGTGCGGCGCCGCTCGCGCATGCGCAGTGGGTGCCCGGCTGTGAAGCCACAGCCCGGCGCCCACAGTTGCAATGCCGGCGCAGCCGAACGGAGGGGGAGACGAGCGGGGCTTCGATCCCCCGCATCGCTGGACCTTGGGACAGGTAAGTGTCCAATTAAAAGTCAGCAGCTGCAGTATTTGTAGCTGCTGACTTTTAATGTTTTTTTTTTTTTTTTTTAATGGGAACTCCTCTTTAACAGTGGATGGGTCAAAGAATCAGCTTTAAATGCCTGGAGAAGACGGCTTACACCCACAAGAGTCCGTCAATGACCACACACTGGAAGATCTGCTGGAAAACAACATCATAAATTAGCTCCCTCTAGTGGCCATAATGCAGTATTTTCCTGAAACGCCTCAGCTGATGATCATAAGAAATACACACATTAGACAGAGTACAGCAATTGACAGCAGTGCGAATGCTTGGGGCAATCACATATACACATAACATTGTATCTGTTATCATATAGACACGACGGATACATATTGACACATTGTCCTCATAGATCTGCAGAACATTGCTCGGTAATAACTATGAATTGATATATATGGACATTTCTAGTTGTGTCTATAGAAGGTCTTATGATGTGGACAGAATGTTCCTGGAGCCCTCACACCATACAACCCCCCCCCCCAGGAACTCACCTCTCCTCCTCCGTCCACCAGCAGCACACAGACAACGAGACCCCCCAAGATCAGCAGAGTCCTCATAACTGCACCGCAACCCGATCCTCACTACAGCAACAAGACAGAAGGACATCCAATGTGTGACCCCCACCGTCCGTATACCTCTCAGTACTGAGAGCAGTTATTATATACCACCTCCCCTTCCTTACTGGGACTGGCCGGCTGCAGGATCCAAACCTACAGATGAGGCAACATCCTTCCCTATTCTACTTTCACATCTTCTTCTTCTTCAGTTTTTTTTACTGAGAATATGAAATTATTTTCTGGACTGCTAGAGGTATCAAAAAACTGGAACATATCTGTGCTGGTGGTTCCCTTCTACCCGTTGATTCCTTTAAGAAGAAACTTGGGCTTAATAATCGCCAATTCTTTAGATATCTTCAAATTCACCACGCCTTTGTTACTCAGTTTGGATCTATCCCAGTGCTTCTCCTTCGGTCCAACCTAGAATCCGCACTATGGGATATCCCTCTGGTAAAACCCACCTCCACCGTTCACAAAGCTTTATTACCCTCAGTCCACTTTGGTCTGGAGGATTTGTTCTCCAAGTGGCAGAGCGAGATCCCTGATCTGGATTCAGAAGGTTGGGAAGATTGGGAAGACACCTGGGAGTACCCTTTTCTACAACTTATCTCCATCAGAGATCGGTTGACACAATTTAAATTGATTCACAGGGATAATTTATCACCCCAAAGACTATCCAAGATTTACCCAAATTCCTCTTTCAACTGTTGGAAGTGTGGTAGAGCAGATCCCCGACTTCAACCCTATGTTATGGTCCTGTCCCAGGATCCAGGCCTTTTGGACGGAAGTCACAAGCTTCATTGATACTTTGATCATGATTTATGTTCCCTTGAGAGTGTCAATCATGCCATTGCAGCCGGGCCGGTGCAGCCTCCAAGGTGTACTGATCAGTCTTGCCAGTGCAGCCTCCTCAGTGTCCTGATCAGCCACGCCAGTGCAGCCTCTTTAGTGTTCTGATCAGTCTTGCCAGTGCAGCCTCCTCAGTGTCCTGATCAGCCACGCCAGTGCAGCCTCCTCAGTGTCCTGATCAGCCACGCCAGTGCAGCCTCTTTAGTGTTCTGATCAGTCTTGCCAGTGCAGCCTCCTCAGTGTCCTGATCAGCCACGCCAGTGCAGCCTCCTCAGTGTCCTGATCAGCCACGCCAGTGCAGCCTCTTTAGTGTTCTGATCAGCCACGCCAGTGCAGCCTCCTCAGTGTCCTGATCAGCCACGCCAGTGCAGCCTCCTCAGTGTCCTGATCAGCCACGCCAGTGCAGCCTCCTCAGTGTCCTGGTCAGCCACGCCAGTGCAGCCTCCTCAGTGTCCTAGTCAGCCACGCCAGTGCAGCCTCCTCACTGTCCTGGTCAGCCACGCCAGTGCAGCCTCCTCAGTGTCCTGGTCAGCCACGCCAGTGCAGCCTCCTCAGTGTCCTAATGAGCCACGCAAGTGCAGCCTCCTCAGTGCCCTAATCAGCCACGCCAGTGCAGCCTCCTCAGTGTCCTGATCAGCCACGCCAGTGCAGCCTCCTCAGTGTCCTGATCAGCCACACCAGTGCAGCCTCTTTAGTGTTCTGATCAGTCACGCCAGTGCAGCCTCCTCAGTGTCCTAATCAGCCATGCCAATGCAGTCTCCTCGGTGTCCTGATCAGTCACGCCAGTGCAGCCTCCACAGTGTGCTGATCAGTCACGCCAGTGCAGCCTCCACAGTGTCCTGATCAGTCACGCCAGTGCAGCCTCCTCAGTGTCCTGATCAGCCACGCCAGTGCAATCTCCTCGGTGTCCTGATCAGTCACGCCAGTGCAGCCTCCACAGTGTGCTGATCAGTCACGCCAGTGCAGCCTCCACAGTGTCCTGATCAGTCACGCCAGTGCAGCCTCCTCAGTGTCCTGATCAGTCACGCCAGTGCAGCCTCCTCAGTGTCCTGATCAGCCACGCCAATGCAGTCTCCTCGGTGTCCTGATCAGTCACGCCAGTGCAGCCTCCACAGTGTGATGATCAGTCACGCCAGTGCAGCCTCCACAGTGTCCTGATCAGTCACGCCAGTGCAGCCTCCTCAGTGTCCTGATCAGCAACGCCAGTGCAGCCTCCTCGGTGTCTTGATCAGTCACGCCAGTGCAGCCTCCTCAGTGTCCTGATTAGCCACGCCAGTGCAGTCTCCTCGGTGTCCTGATCAGTCACGCCAGTGCAGCCTCCTCAGTGTCCTGATCAGCCACTCCAGTGCAGTCTCCTCGGTGTCCTGATCAGCCACGCCAGTGCAGCCTCTTTAGTGTTCTGATCAGCCATGCCAGTGCAGCCTCTTTAGTGTTCTGATCAGTCACACCAGTGCAGCCTCCTCGGTGTCCTAATCAGCCACGCCAGTGCAGCCTCCTCAGTGTCCTGATCAGCCACGCCAGTGCAGCCTCCTCAGTGTCCTGGTCAGCCACGCCAGTGCAGCCTCCTCAGTGTCCTGGTCAGCCACGCCAGTGCAGCCTCCTCAGTGTCCTAATGAGCCACGCCAGTGCAGCCTCCTCAGTGCCCTAATCAGCCACGCCAGTGCAGCCTCCTCAGTGTCCTGATCAGCCACGCCAGTGCAGCCTCCTCAGTGTCCTGATCAGCCACGCCAGTGCAGCCTCTTTAGTGTTCTGATCAGTCACGCCAGTGCAGCCTCCTCAGTGTCCTAATCAGCCATGCCAATGCAGTCTCCTCGGTGTCCTGATCAGTCACGCCAGTGCAGCCTCCACAGTGTGCTGATCAGTCACGCCAGTGCAGCCTCCACAGTGTCCTGATCAGTCACGCCAGTGCAGCCTCCTCAGTGTCCTGATCAGCCACGCCAGTGCAGTCTCCTCTGTGTCCTGATCAGTCACGCCAGTGCAGCCTCCTCAGTGTTCTGATCAGCAACGCCAGTGCAGCCTCCTCGGTGTCTTGATCAGTCACGCCAGTGCAGCCTCCTCAGTGTCCTGATCAGCCACGCCAGTGCAGTCTCCTCGGTGTCCTGATCAGCCACTCCAGTGCAGTCTCCTCGGTGTCCTGATCAGCCACGCCAGTGCAGTCTCCTCGGTGTCCTGATCAGTCACGCCAGTGCAGCCTCCTCAGTGTCCTGATCAGCCACGCCAGTGCAGTCTCCTCGGTGTCCTGATCAGTCACGCCAGTGCAGCCTCCTCAGTGTCCTGATCAGCCACTCCAGTGCAGTCTCCTCGGTGTCCTGATCAGCCACGCCAGTGCAGCCTCTTTAGTGTTCTGATCAGCCACGCCAGTGCAGCCTCTTTAGTGTTCTGATCAGTCACACCAGTGCAGCCTCCTCGGTGTCCTAATCAGCCAAGCAAGTGCAGCCTCCTCAGTGTCCTGATCAGCCACGCCAGTGCAGCCTCCTCAGTGTCCTGGTCAGCCACGCCAGTGCAGCCTCCTCAGTGTCCTGGTCAGCCACGCCAGTGCAGCCTCCTCAGTGTCCTAATGAGCCACGACAGTGCAGCCTCCTCAGTGCCCTAATCAGCCACGCCAGTGCAGCCTCCACAGTGTGCTGATCAGTCACGCCAGTGCAGCCTCCACAGTGTCCTGATCAGTCACGCCAGTGCAGCCTCCTCAGTGTCCTGATCAGCCACGCCAGTGCAGTCTCCTCGGTGTCCTGATCAGTCACGCCAGTGCAGCCTCCTCAGTGTCCTGATCAGCAATGCCAGTGCAGCCTCCTCGGTGTCTTGATCAGTCATGCCAGTGCAGCCTCCTCAGTGTCCTGATCAGCCACGCCAGTGCAGTCTCCTCGGTGTCCTGATCAGTCACACCAGTGCAGCCTCCTCAGTGTCCTGATCAGCCACTCCAGTGCAGTCTCCTCGGTGTCCTGATCAGCCACGCCAGTGCAGCCTCTTTAGTGTTCTGATCAGCCACGCCAGTGCAGCCTCTTTAGTGTTCTGATCAGTCACACCAGTGCAGCCTCCTCGGTGTCCTAATCAGCCATGCCAGTGCAGCCTCCTCGGTGTCCTAATCAGCCATGCCAATGCAGCCTCCTCAGTGTTCTAATCAGCCACGCCAGTGCAGTCTCCTCGGTGTCCTGATCAGCCATGCCAATGCAGCCTCCTCAGTGTCCTAATCAGCCACGCCAGTGCAGTCTCCTCGGTGTCCTGATCAGTCATGCCAGTGCAGCCTCCTCATTGCCCTGATCAGCCACATCTGCCCCAGTGTCACATCACAGTAGTATGGTGTCACCAAAGCCAGCCATGTCCAAATTTTTTTTTTTAAACAAGCGAATCTTCAGCATGACAGATGAGAGCAGCAGGGAGCTCTCACTGTCTGTTTCGGATTCAGAATTCGAACCCGTGGATTTCCATACTCAGTCATGAGAAATAGCAAAATATATTTTGGGGTGTCATTCTTGGTATGTACAAGCTGTTTGTTAGAAATGTCTTATAAATTGGCAAACTTGAGTAAAAAAAAAAAAATGTTTTAATTTTCTTTCCACATTTTTTCAAAAAAACTTGTGGCAAAAAAAATGTCATGTTCAAAAGACTCATTATGCCTCATAGAAAATACTTTTGTGGGTGTTTCCACTGTTCTGGTGCTCTAGGGCCTCCAAAAATGTGATAGGCAGTCAGCAAATTAGATGTCATTTATGCCCTAAGGTGCTCATGCATTTTGGTCCTCTGTATGTGGCCAGGCAGTGAAAAAATCTCACACATGTGGTATCGCCATACTCAGGAGGAGTAGCAGAATGTATTTTGAGGTGTAATTCTTGGTATATACATGCTGTGTGTTAGAAATATCTTATAAAGTCACGACTTTGTGTAAAAAAAAATTAAGTTTTAATTGTCTTTCCACTTTTTCCAAAAACTTGTGGCAAAAAAATGACATGTTCAAAAGACTCGTTATGCCTCAAAGAAAAAAACATGGAGGGTTTGCTTTCCAAAATGGGGTCATTTTGTGGGTGTGTTTTTATTGTCTTGGTGTTCCAGGGCCTCCAAAAACATGACAGATAGTCAGAAATACACACATTAGACAGAGTACAGCAGTTGTTTGCAACGGCAGTGTGAATGCTTGGGGCAATCACATATACACATAACATTGTATCTGTTATCATATAGACACGACGGATACATATTGACACATTGTCCTCATAGATCTGCAGAACATTGCTCGGTAATAACTATGAATTGATATATATGGACATTTCTAGTTGTGTCTATAGAAGGTCTTATGATGTGGACGGAATGTTCCTGGATGTGTGGAGCCCTCACACCATACAACCACCCCCCCAGGAACTCACCTCTCCTCCTCCGTCCACCAGCAGCACACAGACAACGAGACCCCCCAAGATCAGCAGAGTCCTCATAACTGCACCGCAACCCGATCCTCACTACAGCAACAAGACAGAAGGACATCCAATGTGTGACCCCCACCGTCCGTATACCTCTCAGTGCTGTGAGCAGTTATTATATACCACCCCCCCTTCCTTACTGGGACTGGCCGGCTGCAGGATCCAAACCTACAGATGAGGCAACATCCTTCCCTATTCTACTTTCACATCTTCTTCTTCTTCAGTTTTTTTTACTGAGAATATGAAATTATTTTCTGGACTGCTAGAGGTATCAAAAAACTGGAACATATCTGTGCTGGTGGTTCCCTTCTACCCGTTGATTCCTTTAAGAAGAAACTTGGGCTTAATAATCGCCAATTCTTTAGATATCTTCAAATTCGCCACGCCTTTGTTACTCAGTTTGGATCTATCCCAGTGCTTCTCCTTCGGTCCAACCTAGAATCTGCACCATGGGATATCCCTCTGGTAAAACCCACCTCCACCGTTCACAAAGCTTTATTACCCTCAGTCCACTTTGGTCTGGAGGATTTGTTCTCCAAGTGGCAGAGCGAGATCCCTGATCTGGATTCAGAAGGTTGGGAAGATTGGGAAGACACCTGGGAATACCCTTTTCTACAACTTATCTCCATCAGAGATCGGTTGACACAATTTAAATTGATTCACAGGGATAATTTATCACCCCAAAGACTATCCAAGATTTACCCAAATTCCTCTTTCAACTCTTGGTGTGGTAGAGCAGATCCCCGACTTCAACCCTATGTTATGGTCCTGTCCCAGGATCCAGGCCTTTTGGACGGAAGTCACAAGCTTCATTGATACTTTGATCATGATTTAAGTTCCCTTGAGTGTGTCGATCATGCAATTGCAGCCGGGCCGGTGCAGCCTCCTCAGTGTCCTAATCAGCCACGCCAGTGCAGCCTCCTCAGTGTCCTAATCAGTCACACCAGTGCAGCCTCCTCAGTGTCCCAATCAGCCACGCCAGTGTAGCCTCCTCAGTGTCCTAATCAGCCATGCCAGTGCAGCCTCCTCAGTGTCCTGATCAGCCATGCCAGTGCAGCCTCCTCAGTGTCCTAATGAGCCACGCCAGTGCAGCCTCCTCAGTGCCCTAATCAGCCACGCCAGTGCAGCCTTCTCAGTGTCCTAATCAGCCATGCCAGTGCAGCCTCCTCAGTGTCCTAATCAGCCACGCCAGTGCAGCCTCCTCAGTGTCCTAATCAGCCACGCCAGTGTAGCCTCCTCAGTGTCTTAATCAGCCACGCCAGTGCAGACTCCTCAGTGTCCTAATCAGCCACACCAGTGCAGCCCCCTCAGTGTCCTAATCAGCCACACCAGTGCAGTCTCCTCAGTGTTCTGATCAGTCACGCCAGTGCAGCCCCCTCAGTGTCCTAATCAGCCACACCAGTGCAGTCTCCTCAGTGTTCTGATCAGTCACGCCAGTGCAGCCTCCACAGTGTCCTAATCAGCCACGCCAGTGCAGCCTCCTCAGTGTCCTAATCAGTCACGCCAGTGCAGCCTCTTCAGTGTTCTGATCAGTCACGCCAGTGCAGCCTCCACAGTGTCCTAATCAGCCACACCAGTGCAGCCTCCTTAGTGTCCTGATCAGCCATGCCAGTGCAGCCTTCTCAGTGTTCTAATCAGCCACGCCAGTGCAGCCTCCTCAGTGTCCTAATCAGCCACGCCAGTGCAGCCTCCTCAGTGTCCTAATCAGCCACGCCAGTGCAGCCTCCTCAGTGTCCTAATCAGTCACGCCAGTGCAGCCTCCTCAGTGTCCTAATCAGCCACGCCAGTGCAGCCTCCTCGGTGTCCTAATCAGCCACGCCAGTGCAGCCTCCTTGGTGTCCTGATCAGTCATGCTAGTGCAGCCTCCTCAGTGTCCTAATCAGCCACGCCAGTGCAGCCTCCTCGGTGTCCTGATCAGTCATGCCAGTGCAGCCTCCTCAGTGTCCTAATCAGCCACGCCAGTGCAGCCTCCTCAGTGTCCTAGTCAGCCACGCCAGTGCAGCCTCCTCGGTGTCCTAATCAGCCACGCCAGTGCAGTCTCCTCAGTGTCCTGATCAGCCACACCAGTGCAGCCTCCTCAGTGTCCTAATCAGCCACGCCAGTGCAGCCTCCTCAGTGTCCTAATCAGCCACGCCAGTGCAGCCTCCTCAGTGTCCTAATGAGCCATGCCAGTACAGCCTCCTCAGTGTCTTAATCAGCCACGCCAGTACAGCCTCCTCACTGTCCTAATCAGCCGCGCCAGTGCAGCCCCCTCAGTGTCCTAATCAGCCATGCCAATGCAGCCTCCGCAGTGTCTGATCAGCCATGCCAGTGCAGCCTCCTCAGTGTCCTGATCAGCCACGCCAGTGCAGTCTCCTCAGTGTCCTAATCAGCCACACCAGTGCAGCCTCCTCAGTGATCTGGTCAGCCACGCCAGTGCAGCCTCCTCAGTGTCCTAATCAGCCACGCCAGTGCAGCCTCCTCAGTGTCCTAATCAGCCACGCCAGTGCAGCCTCCTCAGTGTCCTAATCAGCCACGCCAGTGCAGCCTCCTCAGTGTCCTAATCAGCCACGCCAGTACAGCCTCCTCAGTGTCCTAATCAGCCACGCCAGTGCAGCCCCCTCAGTGTCCTAATCAGCCATGCCAATGCAGCCTCCGCAGTGTCCTGATCAGCCACGCCAGTACAGCCTCCTCAGTGTCCTAATGAGCCACGCCAGTGCAGCCTTCACAGTGTCCTAATCAGCCACGCCAGTACAGCCTCCTCAGTGTCCTAATCAGCCACGCCAGTACAGCCTCCTCAGTGTCCTAATCAGCCACGCCAGTACAGCCTCCTCAGTGTCCTAATCAGCCACGCCAGTGTAGTCCCCTCAGATTCCTAAACAGCCACGCCAGTGCAGCCTCCTCAGTGTCCTAATCAGCCACGCCAGTACAGCCTCCTCAGTGTCCTAATCAGCCACGCCAGTGCAGCCTCCACAGTGTCCTAATCAGCCATGCCAGTGCAGCCTCCTCAGTGTCCTAATCAGCCACACCAGTGCAGTCTCCTCAGTGTCCTAATCAGCCACACCAGTGCAGTCTCCTCAGTGTTCTGATCAGTCACGCCAGTGCAGCCTCCACAGTGTCCTAATCAGCCACGCCAGTGCAGCCTCCTCAGTGTCCTAATCAGTCACGCCAGTGCAGCCTCTTCAGTGTTCTGATCAGTCACGCCAGTGCAGCCTCCACAGTGTCCTAATCAGCCACACCAGTGCAGCCTCCTTAGTGTCCTGATCAGCCATGCCAGTGCAGCCTCCACAGTGTCCTAATCAGCCACGCCAGTGCAGCCTCCTCAGTGTCCTAATCAGCCACACCAGTGCAGCCTCCTCAGTGTCCTAATCAACCACACCAGTGCAGTCTCCTCAGTGTTCTGATCAGTCACGCCAGTGCAGCCTCCACAGTGTCCTAATCAGCCACGCCAGTGCAGCCTCCTCAGTGTCCTAATCAGTCACGCCAGTGCAGCCTCTTCAGTGTTCTGATCAGTCACGCCAGTGCAGCCTCCACAGTGTCCTAATTAGCCACACCAGTGCAGCCTCCTTAGTGTCCTGATCAGCCATGCCAGTGCAGCCTTCTCAGTGTTCTAATCAGCCACGCCAGTGCAGCCTCCTCAGTGTCCTAATCAGCCACGCCAGTGCAGCCCCCTCAGTGTCCTAATCAGCCATGCCAGTGCAGCCTCTTTAGTGTTCTGATCAGTCACGCCAGTGCAGCCTCCTCGGTGTCCTAATCAGCCATGCCAGTGCAGCCTCCTCGGTGTCCTAATCAGCCATGCCAATGCAGCCTCCTCAGTGTCCTGATCAGCCACGCCAGTGCAGCCTCCTCATTGCCCTGATCAGCCACATCTGCCCCAGTGTCACATCACAGTAGTATGGTGTCACCAAAGCCAGCCATGTCCAAATGTTTCTTTTTAAACAAGCGAATCTTCAGCATGACAGATGAGAGCAGCAGGGAGCTCTCACTGTCTGTTTCGGATTCAGAATTCGAACCCGTGGATTTCCATACTCAGTCATGAGGAATAGCAAAATATATTTTGGGGTGTCATTCTTGGTATGTACAAGCTGTTTGTTAGAAATGTCTTATAAATTGGCAAACTTGAGTAAAAAAAAAAAATGTTTTAATTTTCTTTCCACATTTTTTCAAAAAAACTTGTGGCAAAAAAAATGTCATGTTCAAAAGACTCATTATGCCTCATAGAAAATACTTTTGTGGGTGTTTCCACTGTTCTGATGCTCTAGGGCCTCCAAAAATGTGATAGGCAGTCAGCAAATTAGCTGTCATTTATGCCCTAAGGTGCTCATGCATTTTGGTCCTCTGTATGTGGCCAGGCAGTGAAAAAATCTCACACATGTGGTATCGCCATACTCAGGAGGAGTAGCAGAATGTATTTTGAGGTGTAATTCTTGGTATATACATGCTGTGTGTTAGAAATATCTTATAAAGTCACGACTTTGTGTAAAAAAAAAATTAAGTTTTAATTGTCTTTCCACTTTTTCCAAAAACTTGTGGCAAAAAAATGACATGTTCAAAAGACTCATTATGCCTCAAAGAAAAAAACATGGAGGGTTTGCTTTCCAAAATGGGGTAATTTTGTGGGTGTGTTTTTATTGTCCTGGTGTTCCAGGGCCTCCAAAAACATGACAGATAGTCAGAAATACACACATTAGACAGAGTACAGCAGTTGTTTGCAACGGCAGTGTGAATGCTTGGGGCAATCACATATACACATAACATTGTATCTGTTATCATATAGACACGACGGATACATATTGACACATTGTCCTCATAGATCTGCAGAACATTGCTCGGTAATAACTATGAATTGATATATATGGACATTTCTAGTTGTGTCTATAGAAGGTCTTATGATGTGGACGGAATGTTCCTGGATGTGTGGAGCCCTCACACCATACAACCACCCCCCCAGGAACTCACCTCTCCTCCTCCGTCCACCAGCAGCACACAGACAACGAGACCCCCCAAGATCAGCAGAGTCCTCATAACTGCACCGCAACCCGATCCTCACTACAGCAACAAGACAGAAGGACATCCAATGTGTGACCCCCACCGTCCGTATACCTCTCAGTGCTGTGAGCAGTTATTATATACCACCCCCCCCTTCCTTACTGGGACTGGCCGGCTGCAGGATCCAAACCTACAGATGAGGCAACATCCTTCCCTATTCTACTTTCACATCTTCTTCTTCTTCAGTTTTTTTTACTGAGAATATGAAATTATTTTCTGGACTGCTAGAGGTATCAAAAAACTGGAACATATCTGTGCTGGTGGTTCCCTTCTACCCGTTGATTCCTTTAAGAAGAAACTTGGGCTTAATAATCGCCAATTCTTTAGATATCTTCAAATTCGCCACGCCTTTGTTACTCAGTTTGGATCTATCCCAGTGCTTCTCCTTCAGTCCAACCTAGAATCCGCACCATGGGATATCCCTCTGGTAAAACCCACCTCCACCGTTCACAAAGCTTTATTACCCTCAGTCCACTTTGGTCTGGAGGATTTGTTCTCCAAGTGGCAGAGCGAGATCCCTGATCTGGATTCAGAAGGTTGGGAAGATTGGGAAGACACCTGGGAGTACCCTTTTCTACAACTTATCTCCATCAGAGATCGGTTGATACAATTTAAATTGATTCACAGGGATAATTTATCACCCCAAAGACTATCCAAGATTTACCCAAATTCCTCTTTCAACTCTTGGTGTGGTAGAGCAGATCCCCGACTTCAACCCTATGTTATGGTCCTGTCCCAGGATCCAGGCCTTTTGGACGGAAGTCACAAGCTTCATTGATACTTTGATCATGATTTATGTTCCCTTGAGTGTGTCGATCATGCAATTGCAGCCGGGCCGGTGCAGCCTCCTCAGTGTCCTAATCAGCCACGCCAGTGCAGCCTCCTTAGTGTCCTAATCAGTCACACCAGTGCAGCCTCCTCAGTGTCCCAATCAGCCACGCCAGTGTAGCCTCCTCAGTGTCCTAATCAGCCATGCCAGTGCAGCCTCCTCAGTGTCCTGATCAGCCATGCCAGTGCAGCCTCCTCAGTGTCCTAATGAGCCACGCCAGTGCAGCCTCCTCAGTGCCCTAATCAGCCACGCCAGTGCAGCCTCCTCAGTGTCCTAATCAGCCATGCCAGTGCAGCCTCCTCAGTGTCCTAATCAGCCACGCCAGTGCAGCCTCCTCAGTGTCCTAATCAGCCACGCCAGTGTAGCCTCCTCAGTGTCTTAATCAGCCACGCCAGTGCAGACTCCTCAGTGTCCTAATCAGCCACGCCAGTGCAGCCCCCTCAGTGTCCTAATCAGCCACACCAGTGCAGTCTCCTCAGTGTTCTGATCAGTCACGCCAGTGCAGCCTCCACAGTGTCCTAATCAGCCACGCCAGTGCAGCCTCCTCAGTGTCCTAATCAGTCACGCCAGTGCAGCCTCTTCAGTGTTCTGATCAGTCACGCCAGTGCAGCCTCCTCAGTGTCCTGATCAGTCACGCCAGTGCAGCCTCCACAGTGTCCTAATCAGCCACACCAGTGCAGCCTCCTTAGTGTCCTGATCAGCCATGCCAGTGCAGCCTTCTCAGTGTTCTAATCAGCCACGCCAGTGCAGCCTCCTCAGTGTCCTAATCAGCCACGCCAGTGCAGCCTCCTCAGTGTCCTAATCAGCCACGCCAGTGCAGCCTCCTCAGTGTCCTAATCAGTCACGCCAGTGCAGCCTCCTCAGTGTCCTAATCAGCCATGCCAGTGCAGCCTCCTCGGTGTCCTAATCAGCCACGCCAGTGCAGCCTCCTCAGTGTCCTGATCAGTCACGCTAGTGCAGCCTCCTCAGTGTCCTAATCAGCCATGCCAGTGCAGCCTCCTCGGTGTCCTGATCAGTCACGCCAGTGCAGCCTCCTCAGTGTCCTAATCAGCCAAGCCAGTGCAGCCTCCTCAGTGTCCTAGTCAGCCACGCCAGTGCAGCCTCCTCGGTGTCCTAATCAGCCATGCCAGTGCAGTCTCCTCAGTGTCCTGATCAGCCACACCAGTGCAGCCTCCTCAGTGTCCTAATCAGCCACGCCAGTGCAGCCTCCTCAGTGTCCTAATCAGCCACGCCAGTGCAGCCTCCTCAGTGTCCTAATGAGCCATGCCAGTACAGCCTCCTCAGTGTCTTAATCAGCCTCGCCAGTACAGCCTCCTCACTGTCCTAATCAGCCACGCCAGTGCAGCCCCCTCAGTGTCCTAATCAGCCATGCCAATGCAGCCTCCGCAGTGTCTGATCAGCCATGCCAGTGCAGCCTCCTCAGTGTCCTGATCAGCCACGCCAGTGCAGTCTCCTCAGTGTCCTAATCAGCCACACCAGTGCAGCCTCCTCAGTGATCTGGTCAGCCACGCCGGTGTAGCCTCCTCAGTGTCCTAATCAGCCACGCCAGTGCAGCCTCCTCAGTGTCCTAATCAGCCACGCCAGTGCAGCCTCCTCAGTGTCCTAATCAGCCACGCCAGTGCAGCCTCCTCAGTGTCCTAATCAGCCACGCCAGTGCAGCCTCCTCAGTGTCCTAATCAGCCACGCCAGTGCAGCCTCCTCAGTGTCCTAATCAGCCACGCCAGTGCAGCCCCCTCAGTGTCCTAATCAGCCATGCCAATGCAGCCTCCGCAGTGTCCTGATCAGCCACGCCAGTACAGCCTCCTCAGTGTCCTAATGAGCCACGCCAGTGCAGCCTTCACAGTGTCCTAATCAGCCACGCCAGTACAGCCTCCTCAGTGTCCTAATCAGCCACGCCAGTACAGCCTCCTCAGTGTCCTAATCAGCCACGCCAGTACAGCCTCCTCAGTGTCCTAATCAGCCACGCCAGTGCAGCCCCCTCAGATTCCTAATCAGCCACGCCAGTGCAGCCTCCTCAGTGTCCTAATCAGCCACGCCAGTACAGCCGCCTCAGTGTCCTAATCAGCCACGCCAGTGCAGCCCCCACAGTGTCCTAATCAGCCACGCCAGTGCAGCCTCCTCAGTGTCCTAATCAGCCACACCAGTGCAGCCTCCTCGGTGTCCTAATCAGCCACGCCAGTGCAGCCTCCTCATTGCCCTGATCAGCCACATCTGCCCCAGTGTCACATCACAGTAGTATGATGTCACCAGAGCCAGCCATGTCCAAATTTTTCTTTTTACAGAAGCGAATCTTCAGCATGACAGATGAGAGCAGCAGGGAGCTCTCACTGTCTGTATCGGATTCGGAGTTCGAAACCGTGGATTGCCATACTCAGTCGTGAGTAATAGCAAAATATATTTTGGGGTGTCATTCTTGGTATGTACATGCTGTTTATTAGAAATGTCTTATAAATTGGCAAACTTGTGTAAAAAAAAATATGTTTTCATTTTCTTTGCCCAGTTTTTCAAAAAAACTTGTGGCAAAAAAATGTCATGTTCAAAAGACTCATTATGCCTCATAGAAAATACTTTTGTGGGTGTTTCCACTGTTCTGGTGCTCTAGGGCCTCCAAAAATGTGATAGGCAGTCAGAAAATTAGATATGTCATTTATGCCCTAAGGTGCTCATACATTTTGGTCCTCTGTATGTGGCCAAATTGTGAAAAAATCTCACACATGTGGTATCGCCATACTCAGGAGGAGTAGCAGAATGTATTTTGAGGTGTAATTCTTGGTATATACATGCCGTGTGTTAGAAATATCTTATAAAGTCACGACTTTGTGTAAAAAAAAAAATTTTCTTTCCACATTTTCCAAAAACTTGTGGCAAAAAAATGACATGTTCAAAAGACTCATTATGCCTCAAAGAAAAAAACATGGAGTGTTTGCTTTCCAAAATTGGGTCATTTTGTGGGTGTGTTTTTATTGTCCTGGTGTTCCAGGGCCTCTAAAAACATGACAGATAGGAAATTAGATGTGTAATTTATGCTCCTTGAAAGCCCAAAGGTGCTCCTGGGATTTTGGACCCCTCTATGCATCTAGGCTGTCATAAAGTCCCACACATTTGGTGTCCCCTTATTCGGGAGGGTTAGAAGATGTGTTTGGGGGTGTAATTGCACGTGTGCCTATGCCGTGTGTGAGAAATAACTTGTTAAAATGACAAGTTTGTGAAAACAAAATACACATTTTATTTAATTCCTTCATTTTCCAAAGAACTATGGGGAAAAAATACAACTGCAAAAAGTTCACCATGCCTCTTACTAAATACCTTGAGTAATCAATTCTACTAAAAGGGGTCATTTGGGGGGTACTTGTACTGTCCTGCCATTTTAGGGTCCTAAGAAATAACATTGGCCGTCAGTACACCGGGTGTGATCAATTGTCAGATATCAGTATCTCACAAAAGTAAGTACACCCCTCAGTCACATGTTTGTAAAACTTTTCTTCTATCTTTTCATGTGACAACACTGAAGAAATGACGCTTTGCTACAATGTAAAGTAGTGAGTGTACAGCTTGTATAACAGTGTAAATTTGCTGTCCCCTCAAAAAAAGTCAACACACAGCCATTAATGTCTAAACCGCTGGCAACAAAAGTGAGTACACCCCTAAGTAAAAATGTCCAAATTGGGCCCAATTAGCCATTTTCCCTCCCCAGTGTCATGTGACTCGTTAGTGTTACAAGGTCTCAGATGTGAATGGGGAGCAGGTGTGTTAAATTTGGTGTTATCACTCTCACTCTCTCATACTGGTCACTGGAAGTTCAACATGGCACCTCATGGCAAAGAACTCTGTGAGGATTAGACATGTGCGATTAGTTTCGTACGAATCGAAAATTCGTACGAATTTCCGTAAGTTCGTACATTCGGGAGGATCCGAAATGCGAATTGCTATGCTTCCGAATTTTGTACGAAATACGAAATTTCGTTTATGAATTTCGGATCCAAATTCCTAACGAACATTCGTAATTGTTACGAAAAGTTAACGAACCTAAAAGTTAAAAACCCAGGAAGTCAGCACAGCACAGAGATGGTGGGAGCCCCTCATAATAATAAATTCATCATAACGAACATTCGTAATTGTTACAAAAATTCGTATTACATACCAATTTAAATTGAATTTCAGACACGAATTACGAAATACGGAACAGAACGAAATGAAACAAATTTATTGACGGTGCACATGTCTACTGAGGATCTGGAAAAAAAGAATTGTTGCTCTACATGAAGATGGGCTAGGCCAGCCCTCAAATTTTCCACTCGCCTACTTGCATTTTACGAGTGGAAAATGAGGGCTGGCGAGGAGCTGGGCTGCCTGGGAGTGGGGGGGCGAGCACCGTCGGTGGACGGGGTTGACCGTTCTCCCGGTGGAAGAGTGCATGGAGTTAGAGGAGAGCCGCGGGATCACCGAACGGTAAAACACACCGTAACAGCTTACATTGAAACTGTCTCTGCTCTGCTCACTTTCACACAGCCCCGCCTCCTCCTAACCCCGCACCTGTAATAGACAGAACGCAGGTCCAATGCTGGGATGGATTCTGTCTATTACAGGCGCGGGGTTAGAAGGAGACGGGGCTGTGTGAAAGTGAACAAAGCAGAGACACTTTCAATGTAAGCTGTTACAGCGTGTTTTACTGTTCGGTGATCCCGCGGCTCTCCTCTAACTCCAGTCATGATCCGGCCACCCCTCTCACTTCCTCCACCCTGGCAAGGCTGCAATGGGGGCAATGTAAGGCTGCAATGGGGGCACTGTAAGGCTGCAATGGGGGCACTGTAAGGCTGCAATGGGGGCAATGTAAGGCTGCAATAGGGGCACTGTAAGGCTGTAATGGGGGCACTGTAAGGCTGCAATGGGGGCACTGTAAGGCTGCAATGGGGGCAATGTAAGGCTGCAATAGGGGCACTGTAAGGCTGCAATAGGGGCACTGTAAGGCTGCAATGGGGGCAATGTAAGGCTGTAATGGGGGCAATGTAAGGCTGCAATGGGGGTACAGTGAGGCTGCAATGGGTGCACTGTAAGGCTGCAATGGGGGCACTGTAAGGCTGCAATGGGGGCGCTGTAAGGCTGCAATGGGGGCACTCTAAGGCTGCAATGGGGACACAGTGAGGCTGCAATGGAGGCACTGTAAGGCTGCAATGGGGGCAACGTAAGGCTGCAATGGGGGCACTCTAAGGCTGCAATGGGGGCACTCTAAGGCTGCAATGGGGGCACTCTAAGGCTGCAATGGGGGCACTCTAAGGCTGCAATGGGGGCACTCTAAGGCTGCAATGGGGGCACTCTAAGGCTGCAATGGGGGCACTGTAAGGCTGCAATGGGGGCAACGTAAGGCTGCAATGGGGGCAACGTAAGGCTGCAATGGGGGCAACGTAAGGCTGCAATGGGGGCAACGTAAGGCTGCAATGGGGGCACTGTAAGGCTGCAATAGGGGCACTGTAAGGCTGCAATGGGGGCACTGTAAGGCTGCAATGGGGGCACTGTAAGGCTGCAATGGGGGCACTCTAAGGCTGCAATGGGGGCACAGTGAGGCTGCAATGGGGGCAACGTAAGGCTGCAATGGGGCAACGTAAGGCTGCAATGGGGGCACTGTAAGGCTGCAATGGGGGCACAGTGAGGCTGCAATTTGGGGCATGGTGAGGCTGCAATGGGGGCACTGTAAGGCTGCAATGGGGGCACTGTAAGGCTGCAATGGGGGCACTGTAAGCCTGCAATGGGGGCACTGTAAGCCTGCAATGGGGGCACTCTAAGGCTGCAATGGGGGCACAGTGAGGCTGCAATGGAGGCACTGTAAGGCTGCAATGGGGGCAACGTAAGGCTGCAATGGGGGCAACGTAAGGCTGCAATGTAAGGCTGCAATGGGGGCACTGTAAGGCTGCAATGGGGGCACTGTAAGGCTGCAATGGGGGCACAGTGAGGCTGCAATTTGGGGCACGGTGAGGCTGCAATGTGGGCACTGTAAGGCTGCAATGGGGGCACTGTAAGGCTGCAATGGGGGCACAGTGAGGCTGCAATGGGGGCACAGTGAGGCTGCAATGGGGGCACTGTAAGGCTGCAATGTGGGGCACGGTGAGGCTGCAATGTAGGGCACGGTGAGGCTGCAATGTGGGGCATGGCGAGGCTGCAATGTAGGGCACGGTGAGGCTGCAATGTGGGGCACAATGAGGCTGCAATGTGGGGCACGATGAGGCTGCAATGGGGGGCACGGTGAGGCTGCAATGATGGGCACAGGTCACGCTACATTGATGGGCACTGGTGAGGCTGTGCTGAGGGGAACTGATAAAGTTGTTGTTAAAATGTATTTTTGTAACTTAATTCTGCATAAAACAATTAAGTGTCATTTCATGAGATAATTTATGATGGCGTTATTAGGGGCGGGGCAGTGTAAGGGTTGGGTGGGGCAAACTGGTGGCGAGTAACCCTTGAGATGTGGCTAGTAGCTCAGGACTTGAAATTTTGAGCCCTGGCCTAGACTATAAGAAGATTGCCAAGACCCTGAAACTGAGCTGCAGCACGGTGGCCAAGACCATACAGCGGTATAACAGGACAGGTTCCACTCAGAACAGGCCTCGCCATGGTCCACCAAAGAAGTTGAGGTCACGTGCTCAGCGTCATATCCAGAGGTTGTGAGGTCAGTGCCTGACGTCACAAATGCTCTTCTGGAAGAATGGTCAAACATTCCCATAGACACACAACTAAACCTTGTGGACGGCCTTCATAGAAGAGTTGAAGCTGTTATAGCTGCAAAGGGCGGAGCCAACTCAATATTGAACCCAACGGACTAAGACTTGGAGGCCATTAAAGTTCATGTGTGAGTAAAGGCAGGTGTCCCAATACTTTTGAATATATATATATATATATATATATATATATACACAGTAAGTCCGGGGTTTGGTTTAGACAGAGAAATGTTAAATCTGTGACCTCTGATCTCCCACCATGACCCGTCTATACTGACACATACAATAATAGAGCAGCTTCCATGATTGTAATGTGATCTATTGTACAGTCTGAGGATGGACATGACTAGGATATGAGATCCATCCATAGGGATGATGATTGGTCAATGTGTCTATAAAAAGAAATCTCAATATTGCGATTTCTGAAATGTGAAAAGCGGCAGAGAAGACAATTCCTGAAAGTCCCCATGAATTGTGTGACAGGTAATTATAGTTTGTAGTTTTTTACCGGTACCACGCCTTTCCAGTAAGCGACTCCGGCAAAGTCTGATTTCCTCACTTTCCCGTCACCACCGGGTGTGGATGCAAAACTCGTTCCGTGTGGCCTCAGACCTTGCTTTGTGCACTGGTGTGCAGTCATGTTGGAACAGGAAGGGACCGTCCCCAAACTGTTCCCATAAAGTTGGGAGCATGAAACTGTCCAAAATGTCTTGGTATGCTGACGCCTTAAGAGTTCCCTTCACTGGAACTAAAGGGCCAAGCCCAACCCCTGAAAAACAACCCCCCACCATAATCCCCCCCTCCCCCCCACACCATAATCCCCCCTCCCCCCACACCATAATCCCCCCTCCACCAAATGATTTGGACCAGTCCACAAAGCAAGGTCCATAAAGACATGGATGAGTGAGTTTGGGGTGGAGGAACTTGACTGGCCTGCACAGAGTCCTGACTTCAACCCGATAGAACACCTTTGGGATGAATTAGAGTGGAGACTGCAAGCCGGGCCTTCTCGTCCAACATCAGTGCCTGACCTCACAAAAGTGCTTCTAGAAGACACACTCCTAAAGCTTGTGGACAGCCTTTCCCAGAAGAGTTGAAGCTGTTATAGCTGCAAAGGGTGGGCCAACTCAATGTTGAACCCTACGGACTAAGACTGGGACGCTATTAAAGTTCATGTGGGTATTAATTAATGGGGTGGGCAAATACATGGCAAATGAGGTGCAATGTAGAAAAATTTAAAATAATGCATTTGGGTGGCAAAAATATGAATGCAATCTATAGACTGGGGGGAGAACCTCTGGGGGAATTTAGGATGGAAAAGGACCTGGGGGTCCTAGTAGATGATAGGCTCAGTAATGACATGCAATGCCAAGCTGCTGCTAATAAAGCAAACAGAATATTGGCATTAAAAAGGGGATCAACTCCAGAGATAAAACCAGGGCTATCTTTAAGGCAGGGCAAAAGGGGCAGCTGCCCTGGGCCCTGTCATTGTTGTGGGGCCCAAAGCAGCTGCCTCATACTTGCCAACTATCCCAGTTTAAATTCCCTTGTCCCTTGAAGTTTTAGTCCCGTGCTGTGTCCTGATATCTCAGTGTGAAGTTCTGTTACTAATGCTGCCCAGCTCTGCCCTATTGTTGTGTACAGATGACTCACCTGTAGTCCCTGTGTTCACATGGAAATAACCGGCATTCATATGTACATAGCGGCGGCATTACTAAGTAAATAGCTGCGGGCTGCGGCATTGATATGTAAATAAAGGCGGCATTCATATGTATATCATGCTCCCCTGCAGTGAGGAGATGATGTGCTGTAACCTCTAGCTACCAATCAGTGAGCAGTATTACTGTACAGTAATCTCTAGCAACCAATTAACAAGCAGAAATCATTTGCTGTAACCTCTAGCAACTAATCAGTGAGCCGTAATATGTGCTGTAACCTCTAGCAACCAGTCAGTAAGCGGTAATGATACATTGTAACTGCTGGCAACCAATTGCAATTGCTGCCTGATGTGATACAGTAACTGATTTTAAGTCTAGCTGCTATTTATTGTATGTCTCAGAGCAGGTGGAGAGTGAAATTGCATGAGGGGGGAGGGGGGCCCAAGAAAATTTTTGCACAGGTTCCAATCAATATAAAAGACGTCCCTGGATAAAACGATAATTCTCCCACTCTACAAGACTCTGGTCCGGCCGCACCTGGAGTATGCTGTCCAGTTCTGGGCACCAGTCCTCAGGAAGGATGTACTGGAAATGGAGCGAGTACAAAGAAGGGCAACAAAGCTAATAAAGGGTCTGGAGGATCTTAGTTATGAGGAAAGGTTGTGAGCTCTGAACTTATTCTCTCTGGAGAAGAGACGCTTGAGAGGGGATATGATTTCAATATATAAATACCGGACTGGTGACCCCACAATATACAAATACCGGACTGGTGACCCCACAATATACAAATACCAGACTGGTGACCCCACAATATATAAATACCGAACTGGTGACCCCACAATATATAAATACCGGACTGGTGACCCCACAATATACAAATACCGGACTGGTGACCCCACAATATATAAATACCGGACTGGTGACCCCACAATAGAGAAATACCGGACTGGTGACCCCACAATAGAGAAATACCGGACTGGTGACCCCATAATATACAAATACCGGACTGGTGACCCCACAATATATAAATACCGGACTGGTGACCCCACAATATAGAAATACCGGACTGGTGACCCCACAATATACAAATACCAGACTGGTGACCCCACAATATATAAATACCGGACTGGTGACCCCACAATATAGAAATACCGGACTAGTGACCCCACAATATACAAATACCAGACTGGTGACCCCACAATATATAAATACCGGACTGGTGACCCCACAATATATAAATACCAGACTGGTGACCCCACAATATATAAATACCGGACTGGTGACCCCACAATATATAAATACCGGACTGGTGACCCCACAATATATAAATACCAGACTGGTGACCCCACAATATATAAATACCGGACTGGTGACCCCACAATATATAAATACCGGACTGGTGAGCCCACAATATATAAATACCGGACTGGTGACCCCACAATATATAAATACCGGACTAGTGACCCCACAATATATAAATACCGGACTGGTGACCCCATAATATATAAATACCGGACTGGTGACCCCACAATAGGGAGAAAACTTTTTCGCAGAAGAGAGTTTAATAAGACACGTGGCCACTCATTAAAATTAGAAGAAAAGAGGTTTAACCTTAAACTACGTAGAGGGTTCTTTACTGTAAGAGTGGCAAGGATGTGGAATTCCCTTCCACAGGCGGTGGTCTCAGCGGGGAGCATTGATGGTTTAAAAAAACGATTAGATAATCACCTGAATGACCGCAACATACAGGGATATACAATGTAATACTGACACATAATCACACACATAGGTTGGACTTGATGGACTTGTGTCTTTTTTCGGCCTCACCTACTATGTAACTATGTAACTATGTGCGTGTAAAGGGAGGTTTCCCAATACTTTTGGTAATATTTTGTATATTGTTTTTTAGTGACAAACAAGACTTTCATTTCATAATATTGTCTTGAAACAATTCAGTTTTATTTTTTTTGTTTTTTTTTTTTTTTGCAAGTCTTACACAATAAAAAGGAACAAAACTAAACAAAACATGTCCTTTATTTTTTATTTTTTGAGCAGTGTTAGTTTAAAAACAAATAGAGACACCACAGATAAAATGTGCGCATTTTTATTCTGTAATCTGTCCCTTTTAAAATGACATTGAAATTAGGATTCTGGTACAAAGTACTGCTAAGTTATGTACAAATTAAATAAAATGTTGTTTTTATCTTACTCAATTTTGCACTTTTTAAAAATGGGAAATGTGTAAAAAGAAAAAAAAAAAGTTAAAAAATTAATAGTTAACAAAATCAGCAGGGGAATAAATAGTTGGAGAAAAGAAGACAAAGGAGTTAATTAGGGCTGTCTAGAGTAAATGAAGGGTTAATAAGGGGTTAAACAGAGAAACATTTTATACAAATAAATATAAAATTTTCAGATTGCTTTAACAGACATCCTTTGGAGATCTAAGTTCATCCCTTAAGCCTCGGTTCACACCAGAGGCGGCACGACTTGCAGGTCGCCTCACCGACACGACTGCCCGGGCGACTTGCAAAACGACTTCTGTATAGAAGTCTATGCAAGTCGCCCCCGAAGTCGTACAGGAACCTTTTTCTAAGTTGGAGCGACTTGCGTTGCTCCCCTTAGAACGGTTCCATAGCACAGAACGGGAGGCGACTTGTCAGGCGACTAGGTCGCCTGACAAGTCGTCCCTGTGTGAACCGAGCCTTAATCTGCAGATGAATGAACAGAAAGATACAAAAGTAATAATATGTAACTTTGTATCTTTGTATAATGGAGTCTGGAGCTGTGTTGTCTATAAACAGAGAGTAGGATGGATTTTTTTTTTTTTGACAAGTAGAGCTGCAGACATCTTCTGAGTATACAGTAATTATAATTCTAGTAGTGATTAAACACAGCCAACAATTGCTGTATACTGGGGGGAGGGGGGGTCCAGAAACAGGGCAGAGAGACTGGACGTGCTACACCTGTCCTGTGTACAATGATGACTTCTTTTGGACATGCGTAGCACGCCCAAAGTTTGCAACTATTTAAAAAAATGTTTTAAATGCGTTTCTGACTTTTTCTGTGTCTAGCCACGTGCCGACCGCCCACAGTAAATATACGTTATTAATTTGATGGTGAATAGCGGTGTTAGGACAACAGCCAGCTTCCATAACCCCAGTATCATTATTTAGGCCCCTTTCACACTGGGGCGGTAGGGGGCGTCAGCGGTAAAACAGCGCTATTTTTAACCCCCCCGCTGGCGGACGAAAAAGGGTTAAAAGGGTTAAAACCCCTCGTACAGCGCGGCTATAGCCATGGTATTACCGCGGTATAGCCGCGCTGTCCCATTGATTTCATTGGGCAGGAGTACACCGCTCCTTCACCGCTCCAAAGATGCGGCTCGCAGGACTTTTTTTACCGTCCTGCCAGCGCACCGCTTCAGTGTCAAAGCCCTCGGGCTTTCACACTGAACAAACAGCGGAGGCTGTTTAGGGGCGGTTTGCAGGCGCTATTTTTAGCGCAATAACGCCTGCAAACCGCCCCAGTGTGAAAGGGGTCTTACTGTGGGCGATTCTCTACAAGATAAAAGTGCTCCCGCAAATGCAGAATAACTGTTTTAGGTTGAAGGAGAAGTCACGCTGCTTCCCGGTCATTTCCGAGATTACTGGAGCTGTCGGTAAACCTGGCAGCTATCCAGTGTGGTCGTTTGCTGGACAGGAAGTCAGGTGAGGGCGGGATGACCCCCACTCGGTTCTATGCATTTGGAGGACCGGAGTGACCTCTGAAGTCACTTCCGGTTCTCGAGCATAAATATGTGATTTTTTATTTTTAAGCCTTTTTGACCCCAGATCTCCCCATAAAGAGGACCTGTCACCCCTTATTTCTATTACATGATCTCTCCATAAAGAGGACCTGTCACCCCTTATTTCTATTACATGATCTCCCCATAAAGAGGACCTGTCACCCCTTATTTCTATTACATGATCTCCCCATAAAGAGGACCTGTCATCTCTTATTTCTATTACATGATCTCCCCATAAAGAGGACCTGTCATCTCTTATTTCTATTACATGAGATCTCCATAAAGAGGACCTGTCACCTCTTATTTCTATTACATGAGATCTCTCCATAAAGAGGACCTGTCATCTCTTATTTCTATTACATGAGATCTCCATAAAGAGGACCTGTCATCTCTTATTTCTATTACATGAGATCTCCATAAAGAGGACCTGTCATCTCTTATTTCTATTACATGATCTCCCCATAAAGAGGACCTGTCACCCCTTATTTCTATTACATGATCTCTCCATAAAGAGGACCTGTCATCTCTTATTTCTATTACATGATCTCCCCATAAAGAGGACCTGTCACCCCTTATTTCTATTACATGATCTCCCCATAAAGAGGACCTGTCATCTCTTATTTCTATTACATGATCTCCCCATAAAGAGGACCTGTCATCTCTTATTTCTATTACATGATCTCCATAAAGAGGACCTGTCACCCCTTATTTCTATTACATGATCTCCCCATAAAGAGGACCTGTCATCTCTTATTTCTATTACATGAGATCTCTCCATAAAGAGGACCTGTCACCCCTTATTTCTATTACATGATCCCCCCATAAAGAGGACCTGTCACCCCTTATTTCTATTACATGAGATCTCCATAAAGAGGACCTGTCACCCCTTATTTCTATTACATGATCTCCCCATAAAGAGGACCTGTCATCTCTTATTTCTATTACATGAGATCTCTCCATAAAGAGGACCTGTCATCTCTTATTTATATTACATGATCTCTCCATAAAGAGGACCTGTCACCCCTTATTTCTATTACATGAGATCTCTCCATAAAGAGGACCTGTCACCCCTTATTTCTATTACATGAGATCTCCATAAAGAGGACCTGTCACCCCTTATTTCTATTACATGATCTCCCCATAAAGAGGACCTGTCACCCCTTATTTCTATTACATGATCTCTCCATAAAGAGGACCTGTCACCCCTTATTTCTATTACATGATCTCTCCATAAAGAGGACCTGTCATCTCTTATTTCTATTACATGATCTCCCCATAAAGAGGACCTGTCATCTCTTATTTCTATTACATGAGATCTCCATAAAGAGGACCTGTCATCTCTTATTTCTATTACATGATCTCTCCATAAAGAGGACCTGTCACCCCTTATTTCTATTACATGAGATCTCCATAAAGAGGACCTGCCATCTCTTATTTCTATTACATGAGATCTCCATAAAGAGGACCTGTCATCTCTTATTTCTATTACATGATCTCTCCATAAAGAGGACCTGTCACCCCTTATTTCTATTACATGAGATCTCCATAAAGAGGACCTGCCATCTCTTATTTCTATTACATGAGATCTCTCCATAAAGAGGACCTGTCATCTCTTATTTCTATTACATGAGATCTCTCCATAAAGAGGACCTGTCACCCCTTATTTCTATTACATGATCTCTCCATAAAGAGGACCTGTCATCTCTTATTTCTATTACATGAGATCTCTCCATAAAGAGGACCTGCCATCTCTTATTTCTATTACATGAGATCTCTCCATAAAGAGGACCTGTCATCTCTTATTTCTATTACATGAGATCTCCATAAAGAGGACCTGTCATCTCTTATTTCTATTACATGATCTCTCCATAAAGAGGACCTGTCACCCCTTATTTCTATTACATGATCTCTCCATAAAGAGGACCTGTCATCTCTTATTTCTATTACATGAGATCTCTCCATAAAGAGGACCTGTCATCCCTTATTTCTATTACATGATCTCCCCATAAAGAGGACCTGACACCCCTTATTTCTATTACATGATCTCCCCATAAAGAGGACCTGTCACCCCTTATTTCTATTACAAGTGATGTTTACATTCCTTGTAATAGGAATAAAAGTGATAAAAAAATCAAAATAAATAAAGGGACAGTGTTAAAGATAAAAAGTAAAAAGTAAAATAAATAAGAAAACAAAAATGTAAAGCACCCCGTCCCACTGTGCTTGCATGCTGAAGCAAACGCATATGCATATAAGTGGCACCTGCATATGTAATAGGTGTTCAAACGCCACCTGTGAGGTGTCACCGCGAATGTTAGAGCGAGAGCAATAATTCGAGCACTAGACCTCCTCTGTAGCTCTAAACTGGTAACCTATTAAAAAAAATGTAAGCGACGCCTATGGAGATTTTTAACCACTTTAACCCCGGAAGGTTTTAGCCCCTTAATGACCAGAGCATTTTTTGCGATACAACACTGCATCCCTTTAACTGATAATT
Organism: Aquarana catesbeiana; assembly: GCF_042186555.1. Taxonomy (NCBI): domain Eukaryota; kingdom Metazoa; phylum Chordata; class Amphibia; order Anura; family Ranidae; genus Aquarana; species Aquarana catesbeiana. The sequence goes on along the minus strand of NC_133328.1, from coordinate 650,066,736 downwards.
GCGCAGTCGTGCGACACTGTACCCAAACAAAATTGATGTCCATTTTTTTACCACAAATAGAGCTTTTTTTACATTCTGTTATAATACAGATCCAAAAATATATATATATAAAAACAAATTTATTCATCAGTTTAGACCGATATATATTCTTCTACATATTTTTCATTAAAAAAATCACAATAGGTGTATATTGTTTGATTTACGCAAAAGTTATTGGGTAATTTATGGTAATGGCAGCGATCTGCGATTTTTAGCAGGACTGCGACATTGCGGTGGACAAATCTACCCCAAATGACACTTTTTGGGGACCAGTGACATTATTACATTGATCAGTGCTATAAAAATGCAGGGAAAGGGTTAACAACACTAGGGGGTTATCAAGGGGTTAACTGTGTTCCCTGGGGGTGTTCTAACTGTAGGGGGGATGGGCTGCCTGGGACCTGACAGAGATCGCTGTTCCCAATCACTGGGAACAGAAGATCTCTGAGATGTCCCCTGTCAGAACGGGGATCCGCCTTGTTTACATAGTAAGATCCCCGTTCTGCCTCTGTATACCGCGATCACAGGTCGCTGGTGGACATCGAGTCCGCCGGACCCGCTCGCTTCCGCTACCTCACATGCACGAACTGACGTACACCTTCAGCGATTTGCGCAGCCGAGCCACCTTGCCGCAGTATAACCTGCCAGCGGGTGGTCTGCAAGTGGTTAAGTACCGTAGTTTGTCGCAATTCTATGAGAGGGCGCAATTTTAAAGAGTGACATGTTGGGTATCAATTTACTCAGCGTAACATCATCTTTCACATTTAAAAAAAAAAAGGGTAACTATTTTGGTCTCTTTTTTTTCTTTTTAGTCATTAAAGTGTATTTTTTTTTTTCAAAAAATTGCAATTGAAAGCCCACTGCGCCAATACAGCGTGACATAAAATATTGCAACAACCGCCATTTTATTCTCTAAGGTCTCTGCTTATAAAAAAATTTAAAAAATAAAATATATATATAATGTTTGGGGGTTCTAAGTAATTTTCTAGCAAAAAAATACATATTTAAACTAAAACAGAAAAGGCCGAGTCAGCAAGTGGCTAGGAGAGAATGACTTTGTGCTCCTGGTGCTTTCCATGCATTCCCAACAGTGATGCCCAGTGATGCCCAACAGTGATGCCCATCAGTCATGCCTGTCAGTGCCCATCAGTGATGCCTGTCTTCACCAATGCAGTGAGAATGCAATGCAGTGCACAAAGCAAGGTCCATAAAGATATGGATGAGTGAGTTTGGGGTGGAGGAACCTGACTGTCCTGCACTGGTCCAAATCATTTGGTGGAGGGGGGATTTTGATGGGGGGTTGTTTTTCAGGGGTTGAGTTTGGCCCCTTAGTTCCAGTGAAGGGAACTCTTAAGGCGTCAGCATACCAAGACATTTTGGACAATTTCATGTTCCCAACTTCCTGTTCCAACATGACTGCGCACCAGTGTACAAAGCAAGGTCCATAAAGACATGGATGAGTGAGTCTGGGGTGGAGAAACTTGACTGGCCTGCACAGAGTCCTGACCTCAACCCGATTAAACACCTTTGGGATGAACTAGAGCGGAGACTGCGAGCCAGGCCTTCTCGTCCAACATCACTTTTGCCAATATAGTGTATGAATGACCTTGTGATCTTTAGTAGTGAAATAGATTTTGCTGATCAATCAGGTCCATTGCAGAAATGTAAAAATAGGGGTGAACAGGTGTGAGAGGGGAAGGGGTAAAATATAACTGTGTAGAAGGAAGTGGGGGGAGTCAGGTCCAAATAACTTCTCCTATTGGGTTAACGTCTGCTGTAGGTAACCTTCTTCTTCCTTTCCTGCCAGGAGTTGAAGCTGTGACTCCGCCCTCTCCACCAAGCCCAACCCCTGAACCCCCACACCATAATCCCCCCACCACCAAATGATTTGGACCAGTGCACAAAGCAAGGTCCATAAAGACATGGATGAGGGAGTTTGGGGTGGAGGAACTTGGCTGGCCTGCACCGAGTCCTGACTTAACCCGATAGAACACCTTTTGGGATGAATTAGAGCGAGCCAGGCCTTCTCATCCAACATCAGTGCCTGACCTCACAAATGCTCTTCTGGAAGAATGGTCAAACATTCCCATAGACACCCTCCTAAACCTTGTGGACGGCCTTCCCAGAAGAGGTGAAGCTGTTATAGCTGTAAAGGGCGGAGCCAACTCAATATTGAACCCTACGGGCTAAGACTGGGATGTCATTAAAGGTCATGTGCGTGTAAAGGCAGGCGTCCCAATACTTTTAGTAATGTAGTGTATATCAATTCACTGACAACAAAAACAATGTTACGTGTTTGTGTGAACGCCTCAAGCATTCGCACTGCCATCGCACATAATCTGTCTAATATGTGTATTTCCTATCACTGTCGTTCATGTGCGTGTAAAGGCAGGTGTACCAATACTTTTGGTAATATCCTGTATATTTTTTTTTTTTTTGTGACAAACAAGACTTTCATTTCATAATATTGTCTTGCAACAATTCTGTTTTTTTTTTGTTTTTTTTTTTGCAATTCTTAAAAAGGAACAAAACTAAACAAAACACATCTCTTTTTTTTTTTTTTTTTTTTGAGCAGTGTTAGTTTAAAAAGAAATAGAGTTACCGCAGATAAAATGTGCGCATTTTGTTCTGTAATTTGTCCTGTTTAAAAGGAGTCTAAAATTAGGAATCTGGTACAAAGCATTGCCAAGTTATTTACAAATTAAATAAAATGTTGTTTTTTTCGTCCTCAATTTTGCACTTTTTAAAAATGGGAAATGTGTAAAACTATTAACACACAAAAACAAAAAAGTTTAAAAAAATAACAGTTGAAGGGAAAAGAAAACTAAGGAGTTAATTAAGGCTGACTATAGTAAATAAAGGGTTAATAAGGGGTTAAACAGAGGAACATTTTATTAAAAAAAAAAAAGTGTCAGGTTGCTCTGACATAATTTGCTGATCTAAGTTCATCCCTTTAATCTGCAGATGAATGAACAGAAAGATACAAAAGTAATAATATGTAACTTTGTATAATGGAGTCTGGAGCTGTGTTGTCTATAAACCTTCTGAGTATACAGTAATTATAATTATAGTAGTGATTAAACACAGCCAACAATTGCTGTATACTGGAGGGGGGGGGTCCAGGAACAGGGCAGAGAGACTGGACGTGCTACACATGTCCTGTGTACAATGATGACTTCTTTTGGACATGTGTAGCACGCCCAAAGTCTGCAACTAGTTAAAAAATGTTTTTTTATGTGTTTCTGACTTTTTCTGTGTCTAGCCACGTGCCGACCGCCCATAGTAAATATATGTTATTATTTTGACGGTAAATACCGGTGTTATGACAACAGCCAGCTTCCATAACCCCGGTATCGTTATTTACTGTGGGCGATTCTCCACAAGATAAAAGTGGTCCCGCAAACTTATTCGCCGCAGAATCATGTTTTTAGGGGGAAGGAGAGGTGCCTCCCCCCCTGAGCTTACCAGAGCCGTCGGTTAACTCGGAAGCAATCCAGGGTGGTCGTCTGCTGGGCAGGAAGTCAAGTGAGGGCAGAATGGCCTCCCTGCCAGATTCAGCAGCCAGCCGAATTTGAGGAGCATAGAAAAAACCTGAGCTCTGGGCTCCAGCTGGCCCCTGTCTTGGGACAGTAGGACAAGGACATCCACGTAAATAGGCAGGAGTATGCTTCTTGTTTTGATAATACACAGGGTGATGTTGAAAGGCCGAATGGCTGGAGCTGGAGATGGTCTTGACCTACAGTGAACTGAAGGAACTTGGGGAAGTCTTCTACAATGGGCACATGAAGGTAAGCATCTTAAGTCTATTGGAAGCAAGCCAGTCACCTGGCTGGACCCGCTATTAATCAGGATCAGTATGTTTCCACCTTGAACTTCTCCTTTGCTGAAAATTGTCTCAGGTGTGCAAGGTCTAAATCCAGCCTCCGCAAGCTGTTCCTCTTCATGACCATAAGAGGGGTGAGCACCTGCCCTGAAATCTCTTGCCTTCAGAGACTGGCACAGCAGCACTTTGCAACACCAGCGACTTACGTAAAGCATGAGTATATGCTTTCTTTACCTCAATGTCAGGCAAAATCCAAGGACATGAATCAGAGAAGATGGAGGACTTCTGATGGACCATGCATGTCCCGAAATAACCACTTTGACATTCCAATAGTCTGAAGCCCAACTTAGTAGCTTCTTGGATTCCAAGTTCAAGTTCAAGCTTTTAGCATACATCTGAGGGGATATTAGGTCCCCTCACCAGCTATTCCTAAAATCCTGACTTGGTCTGTAAAAATGTGCGACCTTCGTACGCTCTGAACTTTGTTCTCTAGACTGTCCTCTTCTGGCCTAGCCAGAGCTGGTCCTGAGGTAGGACCTCAACTTGCCAACTGTGGCCCTTGTCCCAGTGCTATCCAGCTTACCAAAAGTAATAGCTCCCTAAAAGGGAATGCTACACTACACCTATTAGAGGCAGGAACAGCAAGCCCAGGCCCCAGCCATAGCACTCCTTTGCCATAACTGACGAGAGCATCACCAGTGCCACTATGCGGGTGATGTAAATTGGAGCCTTATCATGGAAACTGACACCAGCTCCGACTCCTGAACTACAGAGTTTCTGAAAACACTCCTGAATACTGCATCCACATTCTCCATCCACATTTTCATCCTTTTCGATATGGCCACAAGAGCCCAGGCCGACTTTCGGGCTATACGCTGCATCTTCCAAGGTAGAGCGACATGCTTGCTCGCCTCATCAAGGCCTCAGCCATTTAGAGAGGCAGCCTTTAGATGCTTCACATCCTTATCTCTGAATCGATATAGCTTGGCCATCTTTCTCAGAAGGGAGGGATGTTTCATGACCTTGTTCCACTTATCCAAAAGGATGTCCCCTAGTTCTTTTAAGAATGAGAATTTAGAACACTCTCTCTACGGCTGTCTCCAAGTCGTGCGATTCAGAGTGCGACCCCAATCTAACTTTACAGTCTCTAGATCAAAGTGGCATCAAAAGTCACATCAAAGTAGCGCAGGAACCCCTCAAAGTCGCTGCAACTCTGAAGTAATAAATATTATTCAAGGGTGGTTACGGATTCCCTCTGTTTATTGCACATATATATTAACTTGTCTATTCCTATAGTTAGCTAGTCTATTAAAACTCTGATCACATGTTACTGTTGATATCACAATAATACAAGGTTAGCTATGAAACCAAGCACACTGCTTAATAAAACAAAGTCTAATTTATTTCCCAAGAAAATAGGAAAACGCTAACATGAAAATACTAAAGAAGGATATTACAAAGCATATAACACCAGAACATATAATACAAGAATATCAAAGATACTTATCACAATGCTTTCCTCGAGATTTTGTTTCATCAGCTGGGCTCAGATGGCAAAAGAGAGATAGCCATGAGGCTCAAAATGGTGGAGAGAGCCATGCGGTTCAGGCACAAGCCAAGAGCAAAAAGGGTTGAGAGAGAGAGGAAGATCTCTGACTCGTTCAGTTCTTTATACTTCAATCATACACCATCAAGACCCAATCGCATTGCCATCCCATCTAGACTTTTGACAAATCACAGTACTTATAGGGCAGTCCTCCTCAATATATTATATTACTGTCCGTCCTGCTGCATTGGCCTCTAGGGGCAGCATTGTCCATGTAACATGTCTATATATCTTCAATGCCTTTTGGTCCTTTGATCTTCTGTAGCAGGACATTCATCAATCATCTTGGCAGCCATGGCTCTCTTTGAAGATTGCTTTATAAAACAACAGTCCAGAGCCAAGCATTGTTCAGCCTTGATGGAGGCCTGATCTCTTCTTTCAGATATTTCAGACGGCCCCCATAAAAGCAAAGGCTTGGTTGTATCAACCATAAAGAAATTCCAGAAATATGATATTAAATCATGTTGGCTTCCAACAAACTTTAAGTTGCATAGATTGGAATGGGTGCCATTGAACTCAATGGGCTGTGATCCGCCATGTGACCCCATGTGTCCAAAGTCGCATGACAAGCCGCACTAGTGGAAACGGAGCCCAAAGGTGCTTACAGAACTTCCTCTTGCTTTGCAGGAGACTCTACCTTGGTTGGGACAGTTCCAGTTCTTCCTGGTCATCCTGGTGGGAGAACACACCACAGTGGCTGTTGGACTTCGTGTGTGGCTTGTATCCCACTCTTTAAAGGGATTCTTGTACCACGTGCCTCACTAGGGATTCCATTTGCTGGAAAACACCACCGCCTGGGCATAGCATGGCTCACACAGAGACTTACCCTCTGGGACCGGAGTCCCGCTTTCCCAGCGGGCTCCATCCTAGGAGGAGCTGACATAGCGGTGGGTGCGTAGAGGAGGATTCAGAGCTTCCGCTATGAAGGCTGGACCTTGATGTTGACCTATGACAAATACATCTGAAGAAAAATGTTGTGACCTAATGAGGTCTTTATCATCTCGTGCCGTGTATTGTCAACCTGACCTAGAAAGACTCACAAAAGCAAAATGGGATAGAAAGGAAATGGTCAAAGAACCCAGAAAGAGTACTGATAAGGTTGGAAATAATGGGTTAGAGTTCTACTTAAGTTGTTTTTCATTTCTCTGCATTATGTGTACGTGTCAGCATATGTTGCAAGACTAGCTTAAGGTTTTCCAGATGTAAATCCAGCGTGATGTATGTTGAAATATACTGCTTGTTACCTTATATGGAAATTTGCTGAAATATGTGTTTCTGTAATCAGCCCTATAAAAGGCTCCAATAAAGCAGTTCAGTTCAGACAGTACGGGACCTTTAAGGCTCGGAACTGATATACAGATACTCCTGATTCTGTGTCTTACTTCTTTGAGAGCTAAATTTGGCAAAGCAATATAAACTAGAGGCAATTCAGTTGAAAATTGCACTTAACATTTCTGGCGCCCGAACAGAGACTTACCGATGATACTACAAGAGGTGGATGAATGAGTACTGACGGAACAAAAGGACAGGCATTCCGGGAACCACAGATTGAAAACCTGGCCAGGTAAGAAAAAGCTTTATTTTTCTTATATTCTGTGCTCCCCTGATTTGTGCCTATCCGTTCTGTCAGTTACGGTTCTCCTGGTTTTAAAACACCAGCCTCTGTAGTGGTGAGTCTAGAATTACTGCATATTTTGGTTTATATTTCTGGAATTATTTGTTGTTTGTTGTCTGTCTGTCTTGTTGAGAAAGTGAATGAGCCTTGCCAAGGTTGGTATGAATTGAAAGAATATCATCCCAATGAGCAACGGAATGCGCCTTCCGGGGGGTCTGACGCTTAAGTTTGATATTCAATTTAATTCATAAACCATAGACGGGTTGAGAGTATAAGCCCTGTCTGCTCCATAAAGCAGGGGTAAGAGTGTATGAGAGGGATCCCAGATACGGGGGGGAATAAGGTCTCCATAAGCCCGGAGATCTAGTCGGATACCTGGTCACTTAAAGGAATGCTTGTATATGTTGTAGCTGTCAGTCTGGTCATAATATTTGTCAGTTGGCTAGCATATAAAGTAATTCGATTTCAGAAATCTCATCCGGAGAGGTTTTTAGTATTATGGCACCCTAGGAGGAAGGCAATGAGGAACTAGTGTAGCTTTTTTAGTGCTTTGTACTGTACACTAAGTGTCCCACACGCTACCTAGGCACGGACTGTCAGAATGGGCCAGCAGAACACGAAACCCCGTCAGGGAATTGTGGCGCATTATACGGTGCCACAGATAATTAAGAACATCTATGGGAAAGATGAAGCATAGGACTTAAAGGATGTCCTTCGTAAATTTAAGGTGAAAGGAGCAGCGGGTTTAGACCTGGATGTATGGAGTGAAATAAAAAGGGACAGACAAGGAGAGGTGTTAGAGAAGCAATGGATGCGTCAGGTTCAATGCTTAATTAAGGTCTCAAATAGAGCGAAAGAAGAGGGGTGGAAATATAATCCAGATTGTGATGGTTGGGATATGAAAGACAGAAGAACAAAAAATGTTGAAATTTTAAATAATCTTAGTTCAACCATCCCACCCCCATACACTGACATAGAGCAAAATTCGCATAAGCCAGGGTTATATCCTGTACTTGAGGGGAGAGGATGGGTTTGTCAGGTTTGTGGAGCACAAAAACCTCATTCAGAAACTGTAGCCCCCGTACGCACTGATACACGCATTGTACAGGTAAATAATCCAGAATTTGGACAAGCAGCCCATCCACACGCCCCACCTACTATTACTCGTAGGATGCAAATAAGGACTTGGGCACCATGGTCAGCAGACACCCTTATGGCATTAATACAGAGCGCCTCAGACCCGGTAGCAAAGCCAGCTGCTTTCTGTAGATTTGTGACATAGTTAATGAATACACATGAAGCAACCTGGCAGGATGGGGAGGATTTATGCAGACATAAAATGACTCTGACCCTGTTTAACCAGTTTATGACCGACCTGCAGACCGAGCTGAGGGGGATGGCAATCTGGAGACAGGACACGTCAGACACATAGACTCAAGGGCCCCTTTTATTGCTAGATTAGGAGCTTTCTGTCAGGCAAAACAACAGGAGAGGGGGTCAATATCACCCATAAAACAAATGCCAGGACAGACTATATCAGAATTTTACTTATCTATGGAAAGTATGATGGCAGATGAGGGATTGGATTTGGCTCTGCCAGTCACGATCCGAGCCTTCAATAGACAGTTTATGGAAGGATTAATTCCACAGATAAGTGAAAGACTGAAAGCCTGCACACCACCCTTAATTTGTTGCGATTTTTGGCAAAAAAAGGTTGCAAGGTTAATAAGAAAAAGTTGCAAGTGTGTCAGAAAAAAGTTATCTTTTTGGGACATTGTATATCACAGCGTACGAGACATCTCACTGAGGAGAGGGTTCAAGTGATAAAGGGAATGTTACCCCCACGGAATTTCAAACAATTGCGTATGTTTTTAGGTATTGTGTCATATTGTAGACAATGGATACCACACACTAGCGCTTTGATGCAGCCATTATACGATTGTTTGAAAATTGTACCGTATATGCTTATGTAGTGCACACCACACATGACATACATGCAATCTTGTCTCAAGTTCAGCCCAAACACATTTCAATGGCTAGGCAATTAAGGTTACAGTGTACTTTACTTTTACCTCCAAATGTCACTTTTCAGCGCTGTACAACCTTAAATTTGGCCACCTTTTTGCCTCTTCAGTCACCAGATTTGGCAAGGGGGAATAATAGTGCTAATAAGGAAGGAGATGAGGAAACTGACACCCTTCTGTTTAAAGAGATAGATGAGTACGATTGTTTTCAGCTCATGGAACAGGAGACAATGGGATTTCCACATGTTACAGATACACCAATCTTAAACACTGAGCACACGTTGTACATAGATGGCAGCAGGTTTGCTGATGACAAGGGTAAATATCACACAGGGTATGCTGTAGTGACTGATACAGGTGATTGAAGCACAGCCCTTACCAGCCCATATGTCAGCACAGGAAGCAGAATTAAAAGCTTTAGAACAAGCCCTAGAATACTTAAAAGGACGAGAAGGGAATATTTATACTGACTCTGCCTACGCTTATGGTGTAGCGCACGATTATGGCCACATATGGAGGGCTAGAGGTTATCTGACAGCAGCAGGTACACCTGTAAAACATGGAGAAGGGATTAAGAGAGTCCTGAACAATCTTCAAAAGGTTAAACGAGTGGCCATTATGAAGATAGCGGCACACACGAGAGCAAAAACAATTGAGGCAAAAGGAAATGCATTTGCAGATTTGACTGCAAAACAGGCAGCTCTAGGGGAAGGAAGCCCTGAGACCTTAGCAGCGGTAGAGGTGAGTATCCCAGAACCAACATGGCAGGAGCAAGCAGGGGAGAGCGAGAAAGATAAGTGGGTCAGGATGGGAGCAGCACCAGACCTTGACAATGTATGGAGGGAAGGAGGCAAAGTATGCCTACCTGCCTCTCTGTATCCAGCAATGGCAGCGGCAGTTCATCTACCCACACACGTCAGTTCCAATTCCATTTATAGGATTGTGAACCAAGGATGGCTCGCCCCTGGATTCAGTAGTACTGTGAAAAACTACTGTGCAGCCTGCCAAATCTGTCTCCTGAATAACCCAGGACAGAGAGTAAAAACCCCACGAAAACACCAGGTCCGGGACCAATACCCCTTCCAGAGACTGCAAATTGACTACATACAAATGCCTAAGAGTGGCCCCTTTGAATTTGTCCTCGTGTGTATCGATTTATTCTAAGGTTGGCCCGAAAGCTATCCAGTAAAATCAGCTACAGCAAAAGCCACAGCCAAGAAACTGATCACTGAGTTAATACCTAGGTTTGGTCTTCCTGAAACCATAGAATCAGATAGGGGGACACACTTTACAGGAGAAATCATGCAGAATGTGATGACCATGTTAGGGGTTCAACAAAGTTTCCACACCCCTTACCACCCACAGAGTTCAGGGTCAGTGAAAAGAGTAAATGGGACAATAAAGTTGAAAATACAAAAAGCCATGCAAGAGTTAAACAAGCCATGGCCAGAATGCCTGCCTTTGGCTTTGTCCTCCATAAGATACACTCCAACAGGGAAAACAGGATTGTCCCCATATGAAATACTTTTTGGGAATGCACCTAGATTAGGTTTATACTTTCCACAGAGTATGCAATTGCAATGTGATAGTTTGACTGCATATGTAATACAATTACAACAACGTCTAACTAAGATCCACAAAAGTGTGTATTCTTCTCTTCCAGACCCTAACTCAATAGCAGGTACACATACACTGCTACCAGGAGATTATGTATATGTTAAGAAACACACCAGAAAGACATTGGAACCTAGATTTGAAGGTCCTTATCAAGTGCTTTTGACCACAGCCACTTCAGTGAAATTGGAAGGAAAAGCAGCCTGGATCCACGCATCACACTGCAAAAAGAGTCTTGAACCGAGAGAAACAGAATGAAGATCCTTCTAACTATGATAATAGTGCTTGAATGTTTTCAAATGTTTGTTTATACATGGACTCCCGGTATCAATGTAACAGTTCATGAAAATAGTACTGATCTTAGATGGGTAAATCAGGATAAGAGTATAACACAATATCCTTACTACGAATGGTATACGGTAGGAAATTTCACGGTGTCAGGACAGGAGGGTCCTTTTTACATGATGCAGAATATGGAATCACCAGTAGTGTGGATAAAAGCTAAATCACAAGCACAAGTAAACATAACTTTCCATTGGAGGGACAATTTAACATGGCCCTTTAATAACACACCACATAAATGTCATAAGTTAGGTCCATCTGAAACATGGAGAGAAGTAAAAGACAAATTACTACAGTTACTTAGAACTCCGAATTCAAAAGAATACGAGACATCACAGAAAGGAAAAGGTCCTAGACCAGCAAGGGGAAGTGGGCAATTCAATCTAATAGGTCCTCTTAGTACCAATCAATCTGCAACCTATATTTGTACAGCATGGTATTTTGTACCAGTAAGGAAATGGGAAAACACAACAGGAGGATATATACAATGGCAACATTATGGTTTCAATATAAAGATAGAAGACGCTCTACCCACCATCTTCGAATCCTCTGTATTAACTCCTATTCCTAGATCTTGCATAAATGTTTCGGTATCACAACAGAAAACAAAAATCAAATTTAATGTAACTTTTCCCCAGCTACCAGAATGTAGGTATCGCCGAGAATGGTATGATACAGTTCTGGGAGCTGCAGGAACCGGAATGGGAATAATGAATGGGATACAGATGGAAATGATACAAAATAAGTGGAACCGTGCAGGAAGTCACATAACTGATAGTTTAATAATCACAAGCAAATGGTTACCTACAACATTCGAAACACAAATTAGACAGTTACAATTAACTAAATATCTCAATATTATGGTTAATCACACAGCACTAGCCAGTCTGGAGTTGTGGAAAGCAAATCAGGAGTTCATAAACATTACTCAATGTGCTTTTTCTACACTATCTTATCACATTCAAATTAATAGAGCTCGAGATGAGCTACGATTAGGGAATTATCGCACTTGGATGAACTATTTCAAGGGTTTAAATTTAGAAAGTACATGGTTTGAAGTACCAGGAAAAGAAGTTGAATGTGAGGAAAGATGGTGTGCTGGAAGGTTTGATGTATACAAAGTGGAGGAGGTCCAGGTAATGTGTAAGTTAATAGTGATGCCACTCCTGATAGGAAAGGATCTACCTGAATTTTGGTACCCTGAGATTTATGGACACTATGTAGATACACAAAACATGACTCATGATCTAAGTCTATGTGCTAAAACTAATAAGGGAATAGTATGTGGAAGAAGTTCTCCAGTCTATGAACCTTGCTTATTGAAACATCAATCTAACATATGTAAGTTTCAGAGATTACCAGTAGGTGTAGGAAACAGATTTATGGAGATAGGACCACAACATATTTGTTTAGTCACAAATGATCAGGAAACTATGGAAAGTTTAAATAAAACGGCCCCTTTTTCAGGATGCGTAAAGAATGTTAAAATGCTTAAATGGCAAAATGACACTTTCCTTTTTGAACCAGATGCACATAGAATATTTAATCTAGAATGGACGGTAGATAATCTTACTGATACTACACCTTTTATAATATCATTAGAGCTCTTACGGCAAATCTTAAATGAGTCCGAAATACTTAGAAAACACATAGAGACACAAGAACATACCCTTCAAAATAATCTAATATCTGCGGTTATAGATAAAGGGAAATTAATACATTTATCCTCACAAATAAGAGATGAAACAACACATCATTGGTATGATGTATTTGCTGGATGGTCACCCACTGCTACGGCAATTCTTAATTGGATGCTCAATCCGATACTTATTTTAATTTTAGCTTTTGTACTGCTTACCGTGATAAACTGTTGCTTATATAGGAAGATTAAGGCACGAACAGACAGAATAGAAAGAGAAAGGTATTAGGAACTCTAATGACAAAAAGGGTAACTTGACATCACCCCTTTTCTATTCTCTTTGCTTATAAGATGCAGGTATGGATTTGAGGGATGAGGGTAAATAGAGAAGACTTATCCTCCTCTGACAACCCGCGGTCAGGGATAGTACTCTTTGAAGTATCGGCTGTTCACTTGTTTGCAAGGACCCAGAATCGTGGAGGGGATGATGTCAAAGGGGGAAATTGATAAGGTTGGAAATAATGGATTAGAGTTCTACTTAAGTTGTTTGTCATTTCTTTGCATTATGTGTACGTGTCAGCATATGTTGCAAAACGTAGCTTGAGGTTTTCGCCTAGATGAGTGTCCAGCATGATGTATGTTGAAATATACTGCTTGTTACCTTATATGTTGAAATATACTGCTTGTTACCTTATATGTTGAAATATACTGCTTGTTACCTTATATGGAAATTTTGCTGAAACATATGTTTGTGTAACCAGCCCTATAAATGCTTCAATAAAGAAGGGCAGCAACAGTTCAGTTCAGCACGGGACCTTTTATGCTCGGAACTGATATACAGATACTCCTGATTCTGTGTCTTGCTTCTTTAAGAGCTAAATTTGGCAAAGCAATATAAACTAGAGGCAATTTAGTTGAGAATTGCACCTAACAGGTGTTAGGTCTTGGGCTGGTTGTCTGTAATGTTATCTGGTTGCTTTCAAACAGCTGGGTTGTTCATGTTCTACCACTGCAAATTACCCATCACGTCTATGGGTTGACAGATTGAGGTGTTCGTTTTTAATTGGCTTGTTCGGTGGCAAGTCTCCTCATCTGTTCTTACGCTGTTTATGTATTTCGTACAAACTTACGTTTCTCATGTAATTTTACGTTTCTCATGCAATTTACGTTTCTCATGCAATTACGTTTCTCATGCAATTTCGTTTCTCATGCAATTTACATGTCTCTTGCAATTTGTTTCTATGATAAACTCACATTTTTATGTTTCTCTTGTTTTCCAGGTTTCTCATGTTTTTCCCAAGGTTACTTTCGTTCTCATGTTTCTCACGCTGTTCATCAATTCACGTTCTCGTGCTACCGGTGTTTCTCATGTAGTTGCGGGTTCTTGCAGCCTCGGTGCTTAGGCTGCTCACGTTCCTTCACGCAGATTACATTCCTGGCGCAGGTTCTCAGTATGCTCACGTTTTTCTCGTAGTTCATGTTGCTGTCCCAGTGGCGTGTCACTTACGCGGAGTAGGTTACCCAGGGGACTGCGGTTCTTCCCTGTCGTAATGCACTCGACCTTTTATTTCCTAGCTACATTTGGCTAGGGTTGGCAGAAGCATGGAAGTATTGGTAAGTCAGCCTTGGTAGCTCCAGCAGCCTTTGCGGGCTCAGGGGCTTCAGTGGATTCCGAATTTTCTCAGTCTCTAGGCCAGTTTCAGTAGCCTTCCTACTTGGTTCGGTTTTTGCCTCTTTTAACTCATATCGGCTCGGCATTGTCGGGGCGTATCTGGTTTGGACTCAGCATTTCATGTTGTTGGTAGACCCCGACAGATCTTTCTTTATTTGCTGTGCATTCTATTAAGCCATCCTCAGGGTTCCTGTTGAGTAGCCCTCCTGCTGTGATCAGCAGACTTCTCATCATGGGTCATATTTTCCATGTCGTATCTATCACATTCTCATGGTCTCCTTTGTGTTGGGTACCAGCTCGGTGCTCAAGGCAGGCCTATACCTGGCTTTTTGGGTCATAAGAGATAGGAGCAGGTTCTGCATATTTGTGCCAGGGATCCCAGCCCGTATTGGGCTGGTGGAGGTCGTCTTGTTTCTCTGGGCTTGACCCAGAGCCATTTTTTGAGATACCACAAGCGTTTGTTAATTTAGTAGATCATACGCATTTTCAGTGGGTAATAATTTGGTATCATATTCATCCTACTGGTCATTTTTGCCCCCTTTCAGGCATACTGACCACTTGACCCAGGCATAACTCAGGTCTATGTTCTATGTTGCTTTTTGTTCCTTTCCTACACGATCCACAGATTGACTCCGAGTACAAGTGTAAGGCTGACCGCAGGTCAGCCTGTAATTGTAGGAGGAGTCAGGCTGCATAAAGCCCGCCCTCCTTCTTCTCCTTCCTGTGGTCGTAGGATCTTATGTCCCACCCACCCATTCCCTTTTTCTTTTTCATTTTAATTCAATTCATACTTGGGTATGCCCCCTTTCAGGCATACTGACCACTTGACCCAGGCATAACTCAGGTCTATGTTCTATGTTGCTTTTTGTTCCTTTCCTACACTATCCACAGATTGACTCCGAG